>NW_025927375.1:104313-404313 GCF_016906955.1 Phacochoerus africanus
CTTCTCACTCCAATCTGGAACAAGACAGGGATGTCCACTCTCACCACTGCTCTTCAACATAGTTTTGGAGTCCTAGCCACAGCAATTAGACAAACCAAGAAATAAAAGGTATCCAAATAGGAAGAGAAGAGAGAAAACTGTCACTGTATGCAGATGACATGATACTTACATAGAAACCTAAGGACTCAACCCCAAAACTACTTGAACTGATTAATAAATTCAGCAAAGTAGCAGGATATAAGATTAACATTCAGAATTCAGTCGCATTTCTGTATACCAGCAATGAAATATTAGAAAAGGAATACAAAAATACGATACCTTTTAAAATTGTACCTCACAAAATCAATACCTCGGAATACACCTGACCAAGGAGGTAAAGGACCTATGTGCCGAGAACTATAAAACTTTAATCAAAGAAATCAAAGAAGATAAGAAATGGAAAGATATTCCATGTTCCTGGATTGGGAAAATCATATTGTAAAAATGGCCATCCTACCCCAAAGCAATCGACAGATTCAATGCAATCCCTATCAAATTACCCATGACATTTTTCACAGAACAACAATCCAAACATTTATAGGAACCACGAGACCTAGAATTGCCAAAGCAATCCTGAAAACAAAACCAAGCAGGAGGCATAACTCTCCCAGACTTCAAGAAATACTACAAAGCCACAGTCATCAAAAAGTGTGGTACTGGTATCAAAACGACAGAAAGAATAAGGAACAGAAGAGAACCGGACATAAACCCTGACCCCTATGGTCAATTAATCTTTGACAAGGGAGGCAAGAACATCAAATGGGAAAAAGAAAGTCTATTCAGCAAGCATTGCTGGGAAACCTGGACAGCTGCATGCAAAGCAATGAAACTAGAACACACCCTCACACCATGCACAAAATAAACTCAAATGGCTGAAAGACTTCAATATACGACAGGACACCATCAAACTCCTAGAAAGAACATAGGCAAAACCCTTGACATCAACATCATGAATATTTCTCAGGTCAGTCTCCCAAAGCAATAGAAATTAGAGCAAACATAAACCAGGGGACCTCAATAAACTGAAAAGCTTTTGCACAGCAAAGGAAACCCAAAAGAAAACAAAATGACAACTTTCACAATGGGAGAAAAGAGTTTCAAATGATGCAACCGACAAGGGCTTAATCTCTAGAATATATAAACAACTTATACAACCCAACAGCAAAAAAGCCAATCAATCATGGAAAAATGGGCAAAAGACCTGAATAGACATTTCTCCAAGGAAGAGATACAGATGGCCAACAAACACATGAAAAAAATGCTCAACATCGCTGATTATAAGAGAAATGCAAATCAAAACTACCATGAGATACCACCTCACACCAGTCAGAATGGTCTTCATTAATAAGTCCACAAATAACAAGTGCTGGAGGGGCTGTGGAGAAAGGGAACCCTCCTGCACTGTTGGGTGGGAATGGTAAACTGGTATAGCCACTATGGAGAACAGTTTGGAGATACCTTAGAAATCTATACATAGAACTTCCATATGACCCCGCAATCCCACTCTTGGGCATCTATCCAGACAAAACTCTACTTAAAAGAGACACGTGCACCCGCATGTTCATTGCAGCACTATTCACAATAGCCAGGACATGGAAACAACCGAAATGCCTATCAACAGAGGATTGGATTTGGGAAGAAGTGGTATATATACACAATGGAATACTACTCAGCCATAAAAAACAACGACATAATGCCATTTGCAGCAACATGGATGGAGCTAGAGATCTCATCCTGAGTGAAATGAGCCAGAAAGACAAAGACAATACCATATGTATCACTTATAACTGGAATCTAATATCCAGCACAAATGAACATCTTCTCAGAAAAGAAAATCATGGACTTGGAGAAGAGACTTGTGGCTGCCTGATGGGAGAGGGAGGGAGTGGAAGGGATCGGGAGCTTGGGCTTATCAGACACAACTTAGAATAGATTTACAAGGAGATCCTGCTGAATAGCATTGAGAACTTTGTCTAGATACTCATGTTGCAACAGAAGAAAGGGTGGGGGAAAAATGTAATTGTAATGTATACATGTAAGGATAACCTGACCCCCTTGCTGTACAGTGGGAAAATAAAAAAAATTTAAAAAAAAGAAAAGAAAAGAAAAGAAAAAGTATTTCTTTATGAAAGAAAAAAAGAAAGGGAAAGACAAATACCACATGATATCACTTATATTTGGAATCTAATATATGGTACAGATGTACCTATCTACAAAATAAAAACAGACTCACAGACATAGACAACAGACCTGTGGTTGATAATGGGGAGGGGGTAGGGAGTGGAATGGATTGGGATTTTGGGTTTAGTAGATGCAAACTATTACATTTAGAATGAATAAACAACGAGGTCCTACTGTATAGCACAGTGAACTATATCCAATCTCTTGTGATAGAACATGATGGAAAATAATATGAAAGAATGCATATATATGTATGACTGAGTTACTTTGCTGCACAGCAGAAATTGGCATAACTTTGTAAACCAATCATACTGTAATTTAAAAAGATTAAAAAAGAAGTTGTGATACTTATATACAATAGAAAAGAATTAAATAATGTCATTTGCAGCAACATGGATGGACCTAAATATTCCCATACTGAGTGAAGTTAAGTCTGACAGAGAAAGACAAACATCACATAACATCACTTATAAGTGGAATTTTTGAAAGGATACAAATGAACTTACTTGCAGAATAGAAACAGACCCACAGACTTTGAAAACAAACTTTTGGTTACCAAAGGGGATAAGGGTGGTGGAAGGAATGGATTGAGGGTTTGGGATTGGCATATGCACACAGTGTATATGGAATGACTGGACAGTAGGGACCTGCTGTATAGCATAGGGAACTCTACCCAATATCTTTTTTTGTCTTTTCCAGGGCCACACCCATGGCATATGGAGGTTCCCAGCCTTGGGATCTAATCGGAGCTGTAGCCATCGGCCAATTCCATAGCCACAGCAAGGCGAGATCCGAGCCACATCTGCAACCTACACCACAGCTCACGGCAAGGCCAGATCCTTAACCCACTGAGGGAGGCCAGGGATCAAACACACAACCTCATGGTTCCTCGTCGGATTTGTTAACCACTGAGCCACGATGGGAACTCCCTACCCAATATTTTTTGAAAATCTATATAGGAAAAGAATCTGAAAAGGAATTGATGTGTGTATATGTATAACTTAATCGCTTTGTTGTACAGCAGAAATTATCACAAGATTGCAAATCAACTATATCTCAATAAAACTGTAAAAATAAAGATAAAATGATAAACGTACCAAAAAACAATAAAAATATGTCTAAGACCTGCAGTTGCCAAAGGGGAGGGCATTGGGGAAAGGATGGAGTGGAAGGTAGGTGTTAGTAGATGTAAGCTATTTTTACACGAAGGGGATAAACAGCAAGATTCAATCATATAGCACAGAGAACTATATTCAGTGTCCTAAGATACAACACAATGGATAAGAATATAAAAAGGAATGTGTGTATATATATTATATATATACATACACGCACTACATGTACAGCAGAATTATATACACTTGTATATATATACTTTGATGTACAGCAGAAATATACACATTATAAATGAACTACACTGTAATAAATAAACAAATAAAAACATCTCTACTTTCCTGAGTAATAATGTAGCCCAAGTCCTTGACTTTATGTCTTCCTTTTAAAAAAATCAAAATATAGTTTATTTACAATATTATATAGTGTCAGGCAAAAAACATAGTGATTCAACATTTGCATAGATTATACTCCATTTAAAGTTTTTATAAAGTAATGGCTATATTTCTCTGTGCCCTACAATATATCCTTGTTGCTTATCTATTTTATATGTAGTAGTTTGTGTCTTTGATCCCATATTCCTAATTTGTCCCTTCCTCCCACTCCTTCTTTGGTAACCATAAATTTTTTCCATATCTATGAATCTTTTTCTGTTTTGTTATATACATTGATTTGCTTTATTGCTTCTTTAAAATAATAATAATGGGAGTTCCCATCATCGCTCAGTGGTTAATGAGTCCAACTAGGAACCATGAGGTTGCAGGTTCCATCACTGGCCTTGCTCAGTGGGTTAAGGATCCGGCATTGCTGTGAGCTGTGGTGTAGGTTGCAGATGCGGCCTGGATCCCACATTGCTGTGGCTGTGGTGTAGGCCGGCAGCTACAGCTCCGATTGGACCACTAGTCTGGAAACCTCCATATGCCGCAGGACTGGCCCTAGAAAAGGCAAAAAGACAGAAAAAAAAAATAATGTGTGCACGTATACCTTGGGAGGGATTGTACAGATGAAATGAAACAAGCTGCATGGGGAACATAGCTCAGAGCCTGGCACTTAGGAAGCTTTCAATAAAGATCCTAGATGTTTTCATTACTGTCCTCCTCCTCCTCATTCCAAAATCACCTTTGTGATTCTTTTTGGGTGTTTAGGGGACATATTGGAGTGACCCATTTCCTGCTATCATGTGGTAGAATCTGTGTGAGAGGAAAGCAGAACTCGGAATGAAAGATTTTAAACCCCTCCAGAACTAAGAGCACAAACTTCATAGAGCTTGGAGCTGAAGCTTTGCATACTGGTGCCATAATATCTGTCTTTTTGTTCATTTGCTTGTTTTGTTTTTTTAGAGTATAGTTGATTTACAGTATTGTGTAAATTTCTGCTGTACAGCACAGTGGCCCAGTTATATGTGTGTGTGTGTGTGTGCGTGTATACACACAATGGAATATTACTCAGACGTGAAAAACACAAAATAATGCCATTTGCAGCAACATGAATACAACCAAAGTTTCTCATGCTAAGGGAAGTCAGAAGAGAGAGAAAGACAAATACCATATGATATCACTTATACATGGAATCTAAAACATGGCACCAATGATCCTATCTACAAAACAGAAACAGATCATGGACATGCAGAGCAGACTTGTGGTTTCCAGGGATGAGGGGGGAAGAAGTGGGATGGATGGGGAGTTTGGGGTTGGTAGATGCAAACTATTAAATTTAGAATGGATAAGCACCCTGCACAGCACAGGGAATTATATCCTAGCATCTGTTTTACTCAGCTCTCCTGTTTGTCTTGGTGATGAGGAACCAATGCTCCTGACAGTCTCTCCTCTACCCATTGTCTCCTTAGGCACTTACTGGGCTGTACCGTGTCTCCAATGGGACATGACCAAAGAGTGCAGATCTGTTGCTCCCCTTCCTGGTGTGTGATGAAAGCTCAGGCTCTGTCTTCAGGATTGCTAGATAGACAGAGTCAGACATGAGCCCCTGGTTGCAGATGACCATGAGAGAAAGAGAAGCAGGTATGGGGTCCACTGGACTGGAACTTGGAAACAATAGACTAGAGTCACAGGCTGATTATTTACAATTATATGGCCTTGGGGGCCCAATGCACAGAGCTCATAATCATCTAAATTAGTCCACCTTATATAATCTCTAAGGATTTCCCAATATTCTTCAAAGAGGATTTTCTTCTCCAAAGAATACAGACCATAGGCCAATAAGCACATGAGAAGATGTTCAATATCAGTAATTATCAGGGAAATACAAATCAAAAACACATTTGGGATAGAACATGATGGAAGATAATATGAGAAAAGGAATGTATTTATATGTATGACTGGGTCAGAAGACTGCTGTGTAGCAGAAATTGGCACAATATTGTAAGTCAAATATACTTAATTTTTTTTTTAAAAGGAGATGTTATACTAAGTAAAAGATGTCGGTCAGTGTTCCCATCGTGGCTCAGCAGAAACAAATCTGACTAGCATCCATGAGGACACAGGTTCAATCCCTGGCCTCTCTTAGTGGATTAAGTATCTAGCATTGCTGTGATCTGTGGTGTAGGTCGCAGACAGGGCTCGGATCTGGTGTTGCTGTGGCTGTGGTGTAGGCCAGCGGCTACATCTCTAATTCAACCCCTAACCTGGGAACTTCCATGTGCGACCCTAAAAAGACAAAAAAAAGGAAGGCAGTCACATAAGGCCACATAATGGATGACTCCATTTATAAGAAATGATCTAAATGGGCAAATTCATAAAGACAAATTAATGACTGCCTAGGACTGGGGCTGGGGGTGGGATGCAGATTCACTGCTAATGTGCATAGGGTTGCTTTTTGGGGTGATGAAAATATTCTAAAATTTGAATATGGTGATTTTTACATAACTTCGTGAATATTCTAAAAACCATTGAGTTGTAACTTTAAATGGGTAAATCATAGGGTTGAATCACAGCTCAACAAGGTTGTTAAAAAATAAAAGCAAACTTTATATAAAAAACCACAATGATTAATACATCACACTTTTAGGATGACTGTTATAAAAACAAAAACAAAAGGGAAAATAGCAAGCGTTGGTGAGGATGTGGAGTGATAAGAACACTTGTGCATTGCTGGTGGGAATGTAAAATTGTGCACTTACTATGCAAAACAATATAGTGGTTCCTCAATAAATTAATAATAGAATGACCATACTATCCAGCATACTATATATGCTGTGATCTGTGGTGTAGGTCGCAGACAGGGCTCGGATCTGGTGTTGCTGTGGCTGTGGTGTAGGCCAGCGGCTACATCTCTAATTCAACCCTCAACACAAAGAGGCTTAATTACCTTATATAAAGTAGTGTGGTAGAGTATGCCTATCAATATGCAGGGTTCCATATGGAATACGATCAGTGGTTCGTTCAATCCACTTGATACAGAACCTCAGATGTGGGGCAGGTAGTAGGGGCACTGCAGTTGAGAAATTTAGGACCATGGATGGCTCAATCCCAAGTTTGAAATATTAAACCATCTTCTTACGCCTGTTTAAGAGTTTTTGAATTTTTGAAAATCTCATAAATTCAACTCCCCAAAGGCAAATAGGTCTTAATTCCCCATGAAAAGTCAAAATATGATTTAATTTTGAAAAAAAAAACCAACAAACACAAATGGGAATATTATAGAAGACAATATTACAAGTAACAGAGTAGATTTCTCATTTCCAAAATGAGTATATTAATTGAATCTACCAAAGAGTAGGAGAATATGTCATTCCAAAATATACCAGTTTAGGGAGTTTCTGATGTGGCTCAGTGGGTTAATAACCCAAAACTGTCTTTCTGAGGATGTGGGTTCAATCCCTGGCCTTGCTCAGTGGGTTAAGGATCTAGCATTGCCGCAAACCACGGAGTAGGTTGTAGATATGGCTTGGATCCTGTGTTGCCATGGCTGTGGTGTAGGCTGGCAGCTGCAGCTCCAATTAGACCCCTAACCCAGGAACTTCCATATGCCACAGTTTGACTATAAAAAGGAAAAAGAAAGAAAGAAACTAAATATACAAGTTGGGCATAAAATTATTTTGAGTTGATGGCAATTGGGAACAGATATTTCAAAATTTGAAATTAAAGAAAAAGTCCTAAGTAGACAAAAAATATTAAAAATAAGAGAAAAGAGAGAGAAAGAAAGAGAAAACCTTAGTGTGGTCAAGCTGGCTAAATTTAATAAATTTCTTATAATGGTTTTTAAATTGAGCTTTGATAGAATTATTGTGCTTATACAAAACTAGAATTTGATTTTCTTTCTCTGTTTAAAAAAGACAAGTCCTTGGATAATTGTAAAAGATTTTTTTTCTTTAGCTGTTAAGTAGTTCACCTAGGAAATGAATATTCTGTATCTTAGCAAAGTAATTTCCTGGATGTCATGCCTTCTTTATCATGTCTTTGGTTACTTAAGAAAAGAGTCTTCTCAATATTAAAAAGCTAAACTAGATTTTTTTCTTCAAGTACAGTTGACCCTTGAACAACACAAGTTTGAACTGTGTGGTTCTACTTATATGTGGATATTTAAAGATACATATGGACCTTAGTACTACACAAGCCACAGGTGGTTGAATCTGCAGAGTGGAACTATGTATATGAAGAATTGACTATAAAGTTGAAGGTGAATTTTTGAATACATGAGGTTCAGTGCCCCTAACCCCTGAGTGGTTCAAGGATCAATTGTCTATTACTTCCTATATTTGCTTTTGAAATCTTTTGTCACTTTGGTTAAATGGATAACTGAGTATTTTTTTAACAGTGACCTGTTTAAACTTTCACTAAAAACTAAAACCTGACTACCCAAGTCCTTATCAAAACTATCTAAAAAAGACCCCTTCCATGCTCTGCTCTAAAAAGTAATCATAACTCTCAACACTAGAGACCTTTGATATACCAAACAAAAAATTTATCCAAATGTCATTGCCTGTTCCTCACTCACCATCCAAGGATCCTTCAAATCCAGCATCCAAAAATCTTGATTGACTGCCCTTTGGATGGAAAAACTGGATTTATAGTTTTTTCTAATCATTCAGCTTTGTTTTTCTTTTATTTACATAAGATGCTCCCCTTCCCATTAAATGTCCGATTACTCACACCATATAGAGTCGTAACCTAGATGAATGCCCTGCTCACCTGAAGCACCACCTCCTAAAATGAAATACCTCCTTTTTAAAAAAAAAATTCTGTAGGACTTCATTTATATGAAATTCTAAGACATTGGGCCAAACTAAGCAATAGTTACAGAGAATAAGTTAGTGGTTGTTTGAGTTCATGGTTAGAGGGTAGACTCCACACTCTGGACAATTCAGTTAACCCCATTTCTTTTATTCGTAAACAATATAGAGATGTTCTCACAAGACAGCAAATATTGATTGATGTCGAATGTTAAGATGCCCTTACCCCTTTTATTTATTTTATTTTATTTAAGAAATATTAATTTTTTTGTCTTTTTAGGGCCACACCCACAGCACATGGAGGTTCCCAGGCTAGAGGGCTGAATCAATGCTGTAGTCACTGGCCTATGCCACAACCGCAGCAAAGATAGATCCCAGCTACATCTGCAACATACACCACAGCTCACTGCAACACTGGATCTTTAATCCACTGAGGGAGGACAGGGATCCAACCTGCATCCTCATAGATATTAGTCAGATTCATTTTCCACTGAGCCATGATAGGAACTCCCCTTTTCCTTTTTTTAAATTAAAGTACACTTGATTACAAAGTTCCTTCAATTTCTACTGTACAGCTGAGTGACCAAGCCACACATACACATTCTTTTTTTAAATTTTTATTTATTTATTTATTCAGACAAAACTTTCCTTAAGAAAGACACATGTACCCGCATGTTCATTGCAGCACTGTTCACAATAGCCAAGACATGGAAACAACCCAAATGTCCATCAACAAATGATTGGATTAGGAAGATGTGGTATATTTTTATTTTTTATGCTATCTTCCATTATGTTCTAGCCCAAGAGACTGGGCACCATTCCCTGTGCTATACAGTAAGACCTCATTACTTATCCATTCTATTATTTATTTATTTAGTCTTTTTAGTGCCACACCCATCGGATATGGATGTTCCCACACTAGGGGTCTAATCAGAGCTATAGCTGTGGGCCTACACCACAGCCACAGCAATGCCAGATCTGAGCCTCATCTGTGACCTACATCACAGCTCATGGCAATACCAGATCTTTAACCCACTGAGCAAGGGCAGGGATCAAACTGCATCCTCATGGATGCTAGTCAGATGCGTTTCCGCTGAGCTACAATGGATGAACTCCTACTTATCCATTCTAAATGTAATTGTTTGCATCTACCAACTCCAAACTCCCTCTCTGTCCCCTTCTTTCCCCCCTCTCCCCTGGAAAACACAAGTCTAATCTCCATGTCTGTGATCTGTTTCTGTTTTGTTTGAGCCACAGGTTTTCAACTGTACTGACCTATTCCTGAGACTGAGAAACTAAATCAATAAGATATGGGACAACATACTGAGATATTTTCTTTTCTTAGTGTCCCAGCCCGTGTGTTTCTCTCCCTTTACAAATCTCTCAACTCATGACTTCTAACCTGAGTCTCTTGAGGTATCACTTTGACATTTGATATATATATAAACTTCTCAAAGTTTCAATTCAAAGGAATTGAAGGGTAGCAGAATATGCTATCTCCAAAGATGCCACTTTGTCAGCAAGATTATTTTCAGCTGAGGGTGATTTAGAAGAAATGGATACAAAAAAGCTCTCTGTCCTCCTCCTATTTTCCTAAAAAGCAGGACAAAAATATGTAAGGGGGGGGTGCTCTTTTTCCCTATCTAAAAGAAGGTCAGGAAGATTCTTATTTACCTGAGACAGTTCTAGACCCTTTTCAGAACAGAGATGGCCCCACAGGAGTCTACATGATACACCTTACTAAAACTAGCTCTTATCTACCATTTATTCTCCTCATAGAAAAATGATAAATACTTAAATATGTACTCATGTCAAGGTATGGACCAAAAATACCTCTTTAAGTCTGTCTAGAGTCTGGTATTTCCATTATAAATGCATATAAAAATTCCCATCATGTCTAGGGAATAGTATTTCCATAGCTCACATTTCCAGAATAATCTGCAAAATGCACTACTGTTCATAGAAAACTCAATGATTCAAGATCTTCATCCAATAAAGTCCCCTCTAAACCACTTGGCCCAGTCCCCTAATTCACAACTGAATTAACCAAATCCCAAGAGAAGGAAATAATGGTTCTGTCTTTATTACCTTATCTGGGACTAAAGCAGGTTTGAAAAGAAAACAATAATTCTGCTTTAATGGTGGAGAAAGAGCTCTGGAATGGAAGTCAAGAAATCTGCCTGAATCTCACATCTTTCACATATTAAATACGGAGTGTGTGTAGATCTTTCCACCACTCCATGCTGGTACTCTTTACATAGAAATGGGAAAAATAACACCTGTCTCTAAGACATGTTTGGCATCTAAGAGAGGTTTGCACTTAATAAGTACGTTTTTTAAATCAAAATTTGAATCATAGTTGGAATAGTGGGTTTATCAATGAATTACAGTCCCAAGAAAGACTTAAGGACCTTTTATTCTGTGGTCCTGCAGAGATAAAATCCCTTCATGTCCCAGGGAATTCATTCATGGAATAAGTGGAAATCCTATGGTGTGTCTTAGTCCATGCAAAAAATACTTCTTGATTATTTTTTTTCATTTTAATGACAATCTCTACAATTTTTATACCTGTGTTGTAGATTGTATTAATTATAAAGCTGTGCCCTTAGACAGGAGTATTGTTTCCTCTTTTGTCTAGTCCTACAGAATATCACTGAAAGGAACAAAATCACAGGTAGGAAAGCACCCAGTTTGTAAGACATATGGACTTTACTCTGTTTCTGTGAACCAAAGAAGAATCTAAACAATATTTAACAGAAATTATTGTTATTCTTGCAGCTTATTCGGTGCCATGAAAGATATAGGCTCTTGGAAGCAGAAATGAATGACATTCAGTTGTTACCCTCCAAGCATTCAAAACCTACCTGCATAAAGACAATAGACCATTCACTCAGGATCTAGAGGAAACAAAAACTTTAGATCACAGGGTAATTTGGCTGGGTCTCTAGAACCTAGCTTAATAAAAATAAAAATGCGTAAAATTTAGTCTGCCTTTACCATATGTACTAATCACATATTTAGTCACATATATTTCCTTTTTAGGGCTGCACCTGTAGCATATCCAAGTTTCCAGACTAGGGGTCGAATTGGAGCTGCAGCTGGAGCCTGTACCACAGCAACAGCTGCAGCATTGCCAGATGTGAGCCAGGTCGAAGACCTTTGCCACAGCCTACAACCCACTGAGTGAGGACAGGGATTGAACCCACATCCTCAGGGACACCATTTTGGGTTCTTTATCCTCTGAGCCACAATGGGAACTCCTATGTTTAATTCTTAGTCAATTCTGTTTTATCAAGTGACAAGGCTGAAGCTCAAGGGATACTAAAATTTTGCCCATTGTCACAAGATAATAAATGGAAGAGGTAAGATTCAAAATTAAATTGTGTGTCTCTAAGGACCGTGCTTGGAAAATGTTCACGGTTTAATATGAAGGTTTAAGCAGATGTCCAGAAGTCTATTCCAAACTTCCCAAAGTATTGCTTTTAACTGTTCCTAGCTAAGAATGGAACCAAACAAATATTCTAACTTTAAGTCTCCCTTAGACTGAGAAGTGATCAGTGCAAATATGAAGAGGGGAATGGAACATTTGAAGCAAAATCAAAAATCAGGGACAAGAAAGAGATGTGCCCTGAGTTATCATGTCAACACTCTCTGTGATTCCTGCCTATGATCTCAGCCACAGTTACTAGAGCTGATGCAGCAAGTGCAGCCTACTGATCTCCACTGTGGGCTACCTGAAACCCAAGTCAAAGAGCATAGTGAGTGGGGGTGTCCATCTGGAATGAGCAGATGAGACATGCTGGGATGACCAGCAAGACAGAAAGAACACTGTCTAGGTGCTCTGGGAATGGAATATCACTGTCTGCATTCAAACCTGATTTCACCCCATTTTGACATTAGGACCTGATTAAAATTGCATTAAAGTGCTCTATTCCTATCCTCAACTATAAAATGATAATAATGCATGTGGCTCTCTTTGGAATATAAATACAGGTAAAAGGTAACAGGCTACATAAAAAGTTTAGCTCAGGGAGTTCCTTGGTGGCTCAGTGGGTTAAGGATATGACATGGTCACTGCTGTGGCTCAGGTTGCCACTGTGGAACAGGTTTGATCCATGGTCTAGGAACTTCTGCATGCCACAGGTGCAGCCAGAAAAACAAAAACAAAAACAAACTTAGCTCAGTGCTTGGAATTTGAAATCCCTAGGTAAAGTTTTGTCACATTCTGGTATTGTTATCATTTTCATCATCATCATCCCCATCCCCATCACCCTTCCTGATCCCTTTTTAGTACCTAGAGGGACAGTTTATAGGATCTCATTCCTGCTATCCTAGGGAGATATCTAGGATGGCAGAACCAGTGTGGGGGGAAAGCAGAACTTTGAACGAGAGGTTTTTGGATCTCCCACCAGAACCAAGAACATATATATTCTGAGCTGAAACTTTGAAGACTGGTGCCCTCCATCTGTTTGATACAACTCTCCTGTTTGTTCTAATGATGAAAAAACAATACGCTTGGAGTTCTCGTTGTGGTTCAGCAGGTTAAGAGCTTGACAGTCCGTAAGGATGTTGGTTCTATCCCTGGCCTCTGTCAGTGGGTTAAGGATCCGGTGTTGCCACAAGCTGTGGTGTAGGTCACAGATGTGGTTCAGATCTGGTGTTGCTGTGGCTGTGGTGTAGGCTGGCAGCTACAGCTCTGATCCAACTCCCAACCCGGGAACTTCCATATGCTGTGGTGTGTCCTTAAAAAAAGAAAAAGTAATAGTCTTGACAGTTTCTTCTCCATCCACCATCCCCGTTGTACTCACTTGGCTGGGCTGTGTCTCTGCTGGGGCATAAACAAAGAAGGAGAATCCACTGCCCTTATCTTGCCTAGCAAGTGATGAAGGTTCAGATTCTGTCCTTATGACTGGCAGGAAGACAGGAGTAGTCATGGACCTCCTGATGCAGACAGTGATTCTGGGAGGAGAAGAGAGAGATATGAAGCCTGCTAGAGTTGGACCAGTAAACTGAATGACTACAGACACAGGCTGTGATTTAGTCTTGCATGGCCTTGAGAACTCAATGCATAGAGCAGATCATTAGCCAAATGGGTCCATGTTATCCCAGTCTCTGAAGACTTGTTATTATTAATGGAAGAGGAAAAGTGAAAAGTGAATGTGTCTGCAAGAGCCTGGGCTTTTCCTCTTTCAGGAGGAAGCATACCTATACTTTTCACTTCCAACTTCCAACTTGCAGGGACTTTATAAATGCAGATACTTGGGTGACTAAGAAGGATCTACTGTATAGCACAGGAAGTTCTACTCAATGTTTGTACTAACCTATACTAGAAAAAAAGAGTGGATATATATGTGTGTGTGTATATATATAGCTAATTTATTTTTCTGTAAACCTGAAGCTAATACAACATTGTAAATCTCTATATCCCAATAGTTTTTAGAAAAGCAATCTATGACTGAAAGACAAAGACAATTACAGGATGATATCACTTATATGTGGAATCTAAAATATGGCACAAAGGAACCTATACAAAACAGACACAGACTCAGAGATATAAAGAACAGACTTGTGGTTGCCAAGGGGGAAGGGGAAGGGTGTGAAATCGCCTGGGATTTAGGGGTTGATAGATGCAAGCTATTACATTTAGAATGGATAAGCAATGAGGTCCTACTATACAGCACAGGGAACTATATCCAATCTCTTGGAATAGAACATGGTGGAAGACAATATGAGAAAAAGAATATCTATCTATCTATCAACCTATATATCTATATACACACACATGTATGACTGGGTCTCTAAACTGTACAGCAGAAATTTGCACAGCATTGTAAATCAACTAGACTTTAATAAAAATAAAAAATTAAAGCAGTTTATGTCAATTTCTGCTGTACAACATAGTGACCCGGTGCTATCTTCCACCATATTGTATCCCAAGAGATTGGATATACATGTCCTATGTATACACACACACACACACACACACACACACACATATATATATATACACATGTATATATACATTGGAGTTCCATGTGCTATGTAGTAGGACCTTACTGACACAACACTGTGTGAAAATCTAACAGCAAACTAACATAAAATAAAATTATATTTTATAAATAAAAATGCAACATATGACTTGTATATCTGAAAATTCAATTAATAAATAATGCTGTGTAGGGAGAATTACGTCTTCTACACCAAAAATCTTGTACAATTTCCATTTTCTCAGTTAAGATTTATGTCTACAAAGAGAAATGCTTGTTTTTCTTTATGTATTCCTGCTTTAGGGTTGTAGATTTTATGTTTGGATGACCACCAAATTTTTAATTTTTCTGTAAAATTTATGTATGTTGGTACATTAAATAACTATTTTCACATGCGTATTACACTGACAGTTTGCTTAAATACTAACAGGGGTTTCATAGATGTCTGCATTCTAAATGTAGGGCTGTGGTCATCTTAAGGCTTGACTAGAAGATATCTGATTCTAAGCTCACTCATGTTGCAAGAATTCATGTCCTCATGGGCAGTTGGCTGTAAGCATCATCTCAGGGCTTCTCTAAAAGGCAGCTAACAACATGGCAGCTGTCTTCTGTCAGAGTGAGCTAGTGAGATAGAAGAAGAGGGCTGACAAGGTGAAAGTCTGTGTCTCCTTACACATTAAAATATTGGGAGTTCTATCTCACTGTTTTGTTCATTGGATGTAAGACTCAAGGTCCAGCCCATTTAGAGATGGGTCTATACAGGGGTATGCATGTAGAAGACAAGGGAGGTTGGGAGCATCTTTGAAGTTGCCTACTAAAAAATAGTCACCCTCTATTGGGAATTTAGGCTCGAAACACAGTAAGACGCCAGAGATATCTCTCTGCTTTCCAACAGGGTCCTCAACTTTTCATATCACCCTCTTCTCAGAAAACCTTACTGGAGAAAAACTGGCATATGGAAGAACTTATCTGTTTAGAGTATTTCTGTTGATGCCACCATGCTTCTCCTGGTGATGCAGGCAGAAGAAGTTCCCTGGTTTTTCTTACATCAGCAGATGCCCTACATTGATGTCAAGGTGAGCCACAGGCATTCTGTACCCACGTCCAACAAATGTCCTTAGAAGTCCCTGGTCTCTGCTTATCTAGAAAGGGCTCATCTCTCTCCACATACATATTCTTTTAGCATATTTGCAATTGAGGTCTTAAATAAAATGTGCTTTTGGTTTATATAGTGGAATAAAGTAGAGGTATGGAAAGGATGATCTGTTCCAACTTTCTAAATCTTATCTTTGTAGTCGTCCTGGATCAGAGCTCTTGGTATGAAGAATTCAGAGACTGATTTCTTATTAGTTGATAATGAAGAAAATTTGAATATATATTACTGGAGTTCCTGTCATGGTTCATCGGGAACAAATATGACTAGCATCCATGAGGATGCAGGTTTGATCCCTGGCCTCACTCAGTGGGTTAAGGATCTGGTGTTTCTGAGAGCTGTGGTGTAGGTTGCAGATGAGGCTAGGATCTGACATTGCTGTGGCTGTAGTGTAGGCCAGGAGCTACAGCTCTGATTTGACCCTTAGCCTAGGAACTTCCATATGCCACGGGTGTGGCCCTAATAAGCAAAAAAAAAAAAAAAAAAAAGAATGTATTTCCCATTAATTTGGGTATCCCAGAAAATAATGCTAATTATGTGTATGTTTAAATGGCAGAGGGAAATTTAGGGGAGACAAAAATGACAGGAATGTAGAGAAAGGGGCCTGAATGTTGAGAAATTTTAGAATGCTTGGGCAGTAGGGAAAATCTAATACTCAACTGAAATCATTTATGGGTGGAATGAGAGGATCTGATATGAGAGTCACTTCCAAAGCTGAATTTAGAAAACATGGTATAAAAAAACCAAAGACATTTACATTTGTGCAGAAAATGAGTATTTACTTTGTGCTTTTTTTATTAATTTCCTCCCATGAGGAGTGTCCTTGAAGGATACAGAAAACCACCTTCTCCCATTACCTTTTTAGATGTCCAATTGAGAAATTTCTCTCCTCACCATTTTTTCTTTGTATTTGTAGAACTTATAATACTCACCTTTATTCAATGACACTTAAAATCTTAGACCTGTTATTACATGGGGAAAATGGATCCCACTGAAATTCATAATAATAAACACAAACTATATATTTTATTTCTGAAGCATTTGTACAGTATTCTATTCCAAGTCTAGTGGTCCAGGTTAGAAAGGAAATACTGAATGTATTGATATAGAAATGTCTTCACTTTTCCAAAGGGAGGGGGGAGGAGAGAGATGGACTGGGAGTCTGAGGTCAGTAGATGCAAACCATTATATTTAAAATGGATAAACAACAAGGTTCTGGAATTCCCATTGTGGGCTCAGTGGCTAACAGATCTAACTAGTATCCATGAGGATGCGGGTTTGATCCCTGGCCTTGCTCAGTGAGTTCAGAATCTGGCATTGCAGTGAGCTGTGGTGTATGTCGCAGGCACAGCTCAGATCTGGCATTGCTGTGTCTGTGGCATAGGCTGGTAGCTACAGCTTCAATTCGACCCTTACCCTGGGAACCTTCATATGCCTTGAGTGTGGCCCTTAAAAAAAAAGGTCCTACTGTACAGCACAGAGCTAAGGGAACTATATCCAATCTAGGATAGACATGATAGAAAAGAATATTAAAAGAATGTGTATATATGCACATATAACTGAGTCACTTTGCTGTACAGCAGAAATTGACATGATATTGTAAACTATAACTCAATATTATCAAGTCTACCTCAATTAATTTTTAAAAATGTCTTTACTTTTCCTTACAAAATAAGAATAATGTATCCAAAACTGTACAATGTAAAGTCTTGCTTATTTTCTGATCTCATTGTGCTATTTTTGAATACATAGGCAAAAGATTAAGTCTCAGCTCTCAAATTGTTCAAAAATAAAGTGGTAAGATATTCCATCATAGTCCAATTTAAAGTCAGTGAAGTTGGTAGGTGATTTAGCTTAGTGGTAAAAGGCAGGGTAAATTAAATCAGTTATTCGATAGCTTTTCAGAAACACAGAATTCTACCTCAGAAACGATATGTAAAATCTCTATGGAAAGATTGATATATACTCAGATACCTGGTATGTACCAGAAAGGAGCCCAAAGAACATTGATCATGACAGAATACTACTCAGCCATAAAAAAGAACACAGTAATGTCATTGCAGCAACATCAATACAACTAGAGATGATCATGCCAAATGAAGTAATTCAGAAAGAGAAGGACAAATACCATGTGATATCACTTATATGTAGAATCTAAAATATGGCATAAATGAACCTATCTACAAAACAGAAACAGACTCACAGACATAGAGAAAAGACTTGTGGTTGCAAAGGTAGGGGGTAGGGAGTGGGATGGACTGGGAGTTTGGACTTAGTAGATGCAAACTATTACATTTAGAATGGATAAACAATGAGGTCCTACTTTATAACACAGGGAACTATATCCAGTCTCTTGGAAGATGGAAGAGACCACGATGGAAGATAATATGAGAAAAGGAATATATATATATATGTATGTATATATGTATATATAATATATGTATGAATAGATTACTATGGAAGATAATATGAGAAAAGGAATATATATATATGTATGTATATATAATATATGTATGAATAGATTACTATGCTGTACAGAAGAAATTAACACAACACTGTAAATCAACTGCACTGTAATAAAAATGAAATGAAATAAAATAAAATAAAATTAAATTAAATTAAAAAGAGTGAAGCATGGATACAAATTGAGATCCTAAAGAGGTTCTTTCCAAATTGTTGAGACCATGATTTTTTGTTATCCTTGAATAACAAAAATTAAGATAAAGCTAAGCTTATTAATAATGACTTGGGTGACTTAACAATCCACAGGCACCTTTAGAGCCACACAGTAACTGGAAATATGAAAGTATCACATTAAACTTAACTATACACTCTAGGTCAAGACATATTATCACAATCCCCTTTTTTTCCTGAGCACAACTTGCAATCTTCTGAATTCAGAATCTCACAACATACCTTTATCCCCCAGGCTATGATTTATCATTCAGAGTTAAATAAAATAGAAACCATTATTGTCATTTTAATGAAGATAATATAATGAAAGAAATTGATTGAGTATTTATTGAAAGGTTAAAGGCAAAAAAGAAAAATGTGGTAACATAAAGACATAGTTTTACATATCACAAGAGAAAAAAATTGCAGCTATGTGTGGGGATGGATGTTAACTAGATTTAATATGGTGTTGATTCACAACATATAGAAATATTGAATCTTTATATTGTATACGTGCAACTAGTATAATGTTATATGTTAATCATATCCCAATGTTATTAAATTGTTCAGCTTTTTAGTTATTGTGATAATGAGTGGCCACTTCCAAGCTTCTTACACTCTAGACTCAAACGTCTACTAAAATTTTAAACTATTCTTATACAGCAATAAAATATCCATGTACATAGCTGAATATCATCTTCTTCAGGATTTAAAAAATTTTTATTGGTGTATAGTTGATGATAATGTATGAAATTTAGTTACCTGTAATTGAAGAAACTTTAAATGGAATAGAAAGGATTTTTATCAGAAAAATTGGAAAAACCTCTTTGCTCTGATAGATCCTCTCACATCTACTCCCTGGGCATCATGCATCTGAAATTTACATAGGAAGGTCACAATTGATAACTGATTATCCAAACTAAATATTAATAGTGCTTCCAAAGGTTTAGACAAGGTATTAGATATCCACTCTACCTGCTCAAGAATCTTCTCATGTTTATTAAGGGGTAAATATTCATAGAAGTCTTTGTTCTAAATGTAGGGTTTAGATTCTCTGAACAAATAGGAAAAAGTAATAGGAAAGTATAGAAGATACACATAACAAAAAAGAGAGCACTATGATTATTTTGCAATGAGATAAATGAGAGACCTCATGACCAAGAGTTCTGGGTAATGGACAAGGAAAGTGGGAAAGTGCACTGATGTACTGTTCATAGCCCTGGAGTGACTATGACTTAAGTGGTAAATCCAAAGTAATCTCCCAATTTATTAGAGTTATACTAAGAGGAACAGTTGAGTAAACAAATGACAAGGAGACAAATGAGTCCCCATACACCATGCGACTTCAGACTCAGAATTTCTTGTTGTGAATATTGGATTTTGCTACATTTTCCTGTCCTATGAACCAAAAGGATAAGACAGATCTTGAGGTGAGGCTATTCTGTTGATAATCCTCCACAAGGCATTCTTGATGTCTTTGTTCCTCAGGCTGTAGATGAAGGGATTCAACATGGGGATGACCACAGAGTACATCACTGAGGCCACCGCTTCCTTCCTGGGGGAAGATGAAACAGCTGAACTGAGGTACACCCCAAGACCTGTTCCATAAAATAAGCAAACAACTGACAGGTGAGAGCCACAGGTGGAGAAGGCTTTATACCTCTCACCTGATGATGGGACTCTCAGAATGGAGGAAACAATTTGAATATAAGAATAAAGGATCCCTAAGACAGGAATACCACCAAAAATGGCACCAGTAAAATAGATTAATATATTATCAGTGGAAGTGTCAGAACAGGCAAGATGGAGAAGTTGAGGGGCGTCACAAAAGAAATGAGGGATTTCCACGTTTGTGCAGAAGGTAAGTTGTGACACCATCAAGCAGTGGATCTGGGAGTCCAAAAAGCTGCTGAAAAATGACACTAGGACCAACAAGCCACAGAGGCGGGGCTTCATGATGACTAGGTAGTGCAGTGGGTGACAGATGGCCACCAACCGGTCATAGGCCATCACAGCCAGAAGTAGATTATCTGAACACCCAAAAAGGAAAAAAAAGGACAACTGAGTTAGGCAGCCTGTATAGGTGATGGATTTGCTGTGTGTCTGGATGTTCACCAGCATTTTTGGGACTGTGGTGGTGATGAAACCAAGGTCAACCAAAGACAGGCTAGAAAGGAAGAAGTACATGGGGGTGTGGAGGTGGGAGTCAGAGATAACTGCCAGGATGATAAGCAAGTTCCCAAGCAAAGCCACCAGGTATATGGACAGGAAGAGCCCAAAGAGAAGGGCCTGAAGTTCTGGATCATCTGAGAGTCCCATGAGGAGGAATTCTGAGACATGTGTAAGATTCTGTGGTTCAAAGATGGGACACCTGTTGAAAAAGAAGAGATAGTTGAGAGTTGTCTTGTGGTACAGCAGGTTAAGGTTCCAGCATTGTCACTGTAGTGACTTGGGCCACTGCTGTGATGTGGGTTCAGTCCCTGGCCCAGGAATTTCCACATGCTGTGGGTACAGCCGAGAGGGAGAGAAAGAGAGAGAGAGAGGTAGTTGGAATAAAACAAAACAAGACACACAGATAAGTGTGTGTATGTATGTATGTATGTATGTATGTATACACACACACACACACATATAATTTTTTAAGGCTACACCCACAGCATATGGAGGTTCCCAGGCTAGGGGTGGAATTGGACCTATAGCTGCCGGCCTACACCACAGCCATAGCAACGTAGGATCCAAGCTGCTTCTGTGACCTACACCACAGCTCATGGCAACACCGGATCCTTAACACACTGAGCAGAGGCCAGGGATTGAACCTGCAACCTCATGGTTCCTAGTTGAATTCCTTTCCACTGAGAAACAATGGGAACTCTGTATATATTTTTGATTCAAGCAATTCACAAGTAAAATATTCACACTGGAGGAACACTACCTTCAGCAATATTTCTATTTGAGCTCTTAAAACTGTTTCCTTATTTATGTCTGGGTTATTCACCTGTTTCTATACACACTCACTTTAGAGCTATTAGGCTGAAAAATGTTATAAAAGCAAGGAATTTTTTATATAACCATCCATGTACACAGTACAGTATCAGCCCCCAATTTAAAATAAATTAAATAATAAATATTCTCTTTGAGAAAAAATTATCCTAATTAAATGACACTATGAAGCTCTCAAAAGTATTTAAAATGGATAAGCAATGAGGTCCTACTGCCCAGGGAACTATATCCAGTCTCTGGGATAGACGATAATGGAAGATAATATGATAATTTTCTTTTTTTCCTTTGCAGGTATATATATATGACTGGATAACTATGCTGTACAACAGAAATTGACTAAACACTGTGAGTCAATCTATATCCTAAAAAAAAATGTAATTAGAGTTTTGTCCAGATATATGCCCAAGAGTGGGATTGTGGGGTCATATGGAAGTTCTATGTATAAAATATACTTAAAAGAGACACAAGCACCTGCATATTCATTGCAGCACTATTCACAATAGCCAGGACATGGAAATAACTCAAATGTCCATCAACAGAGGATTGGATTTGGAAGATGTGGTATATATACACAATGGAATACTACTCAGCCATAAAAAAACAATGACATAATGCCATTTGCAGCAACATGGATGGAACTAGAGAATCTCATCCTGAGTGAAATGAGCCAGAAAGACAAAGACAAATACCATATGATATCACTTATAACTGGAATCTAATATCCAGCACAGATGAACATCTCCTCAGAAAAGAAAATCATGGACTTGGAGAAGAGACTTGTGGCTGCCTGATGGGAGGGGGAGGGAGTGGGAGGGATCGGGAGCTTGGGCTTATCAGACACAACTTAGAATAGATGTACAAGGAGATCCTGCTGAGTAGCATTGAGAACTTTGTCTAGATACTCATGTTGCAACAGAAGAAAGGGTGGGGAAAAAAATGTAATGTATACATGTAAGGATAACTTGATCCCCTTGGTGTACAGTGGGAAAATAAAATAAAATATAAAAAATAAATGTAATTAAAAATAAAAATAAATAAATAAATATATAAGAAAATCCCCAAAGCCCTTAATCTTATACAAATTCTCTTGATTTGGAATACAACCTTTGGAGAGCTAAAACTACGTTAAGGATTCTAAATTAGAAGCAAATGGTTAAACTGATATTATTTTTATATGGCAGTTATTTCATTTTTTTCCATAATTTGGTTATGACACCTATGTTTTACAGAGATCAGTACTCACTTAAATGTATAGTTGTGTGGTCAAACTGTTCAAATATAACTCAAATATATAATTTTTTTTTTCTGAACATCATAATTTGATAAATATGCTTTTGTTATATGCACAGCAATGATTTAAAATGGTATTAGGAGTTCCCATCATGGCACAGTGGTTAGCGAATCTGACTAGGAACCATGAGGTTGCGGGTTCGGTCCCTGCCCTTGCTCGGTGGGTTAACGATCTGGCATTGCCGTGAGCTTTGGTGTAGGTTGCAGATGCGGCTCAGATCCTGCGTTGCTGTGGCTCTGGCGTAGGCCGGGGGCTACAGCGCCGATTCGACCCCTAGCCTGGAAACCTCCATATGCCTCGGGAGCGGCCCAAAGAAATAGCCAAAAAGACAAAAATAAAATAAAATAAAATGGTATTAATTTACAGGAGTTCCCATAGTGGTGCAGCAGAAACGAATCTGACTAGGAACCAGGAGGTTATGGGTTCGATCCCTGGCCTCGCTCAGTAGGTTAGGTATCTGGCGGGGCAGTGAGCTGTGCTATAGGTCACAGACATGGGTAGATCTAGTGTTGCTGTGGCTCTGGCGTAGGCCGGTGGCAACAGCTCCAATTAGACCCCTAACCTGGCAATTTCCATATGCCTCAGGTGTGGCCTTAAAAAGACAAAAAAAAAATAGTATTAATTTACAATGCACCAGTGATTAGCAATAATTAACTTTTAATAAATATGCTGTGCCTATTTTTCATTTTTTCCTTCTTTTTTTAAGGGCCATCGGTGTGGCATATGGAACTTCCCAGTCTAGGGGTCTAATTGGAGCTATAGCTGCTAGCCTACACCACCGCCACAGCAACATGGGACCGAGCCAAGTCTGTGATCTACACCGCAGCTCCCAGCAGTGCCAGATCCTTAACCCAATGAGCGAGGCCAGGTATTGAATCCTCATCCTCATCGATACTAATTGGGTTCAGTTCCATTGAGCCACGATAGGAACTTCTGTTTTTCATTCTTTTGCAGGTTTTTTCCCCCTATCAATACTGTATTATCTCAGGGAAATGTCTGAGGTTGAGTTTGTATTTTTGCTTTAGATGGTAGAGACTTGATAAAACTTCTTAAATGTATCTATAATTGAAAGAATTTGTGAACGGTTGATTTCTCATCAAATCCAACCTTATTATATACCATTAAGAAATTTACAACCAAATCCAAACCTGAAATCTGAAATTAAAAATTTGATACCAGTTTAAATGCTTTTCAATTCAATCTTTCTTTATTGGATTCCTCCTAAATTCAGCTCCCTAAAGTCAATCGAGTCTTCATTTCTCCTTGCAGGTCAAAATGTGATTTAATTTGGAAAATGTGCAAATGGGGAAAGAACAGAAATACTATGATAAACATGTGGTTATATAATTGCATCAGCCTTATAGGGTTGCTGTCAGAAGTTAAAAAATAAAAATGAGGTGCTTAGACAGTGGTTCACAATGCTAGTTGACCAGGATCATTACATATGGATCTTTTAGAAGTTCTGTTGTAGTGATTACAGCTAGAATCAATAAAATCAGAAACTTTGTACAAACATCTTTTGAGTATACTAAAATATAGCCAGGATAAAGAACCACTGCCAGACACTTAGCAAATGATCCATTAATATTACCTATTATTATTATTACCATTATTAACCTCTACCAATATCAAACTGTAAATATTTAATAATACATTGTGCGGAATTCATTTTCCAGCTTTATTTATGTATAATAATAAGTAAAAATTATACCTATTTAAGGTATACAATGTGATTATTTTGGTATATATACATAGTAAAATGATTACCACAATCAAGCTAATTAATAGATCCATTATCTCACATAGTTACAATTTTTGCGTGTGTGTGGTGAGAAACCTACAATCAACTAACTCTCTTGTCAAATTTCAAGCATACAATACAGTATTACTAACTACAGTCACCAAACTGTAAATTACACCTCCAGAATTTACTCATCCTATGTTTGTAACTAAAACATTATATTCTTTGACCAATAGCTCCCCATTTCCCCCACACCTAAACTCCTGGCAACCATCATTCCACATGAGTTGGATTTGTTTAGATTCTACACATAAGCTAGGCCATGCAATATTTGTCTTTTGGTGCCTGGCTAACTTCACTAAGCATAATGTTCTCAGAGTTCATTGATGTATCACAAGTGGCAGGATTTATTCATTTTAAAGGCTGTATAATATTCCATGCCTTATATAACACATTCTTTATCCATTCATGCATTGATAGATACTTAGGTTGTTTCCACATCTTGGCTGTTGTGAGTAATGCAGTCATAAATGGGAGAGTACAAACAGCTTCTTGACGTATTGATTTCATTTCCTTTGGATATTAACTGATAAATTGATTTATACCCATATAGGATTGGAACTCATATTCATTATCATTTATCATTCATACTAATAAAACTGGGTTGTTGGGGTGTTTTTGTTTTGTTTTGGGGTTCTCTCTACCCATATGACCCACATTTCCCAGTATTTCAGTTGCCCAAGGACAAACACTGTCATGACTTTGGAGGATCTATTTTCCTTCCAATGTCTCCATAGTATTTATTTATGTATCTATATGCAGCTTTCTTGAAATTTACCTAAAAACTATCATACCACATATATTATTTCTGTAGAATTTCTGATTAAATCAGAATATTTCATTTTGACGTTTTCTGTGAAATACATATATTTATTCCAAATACTTTAAATGATGCATAGCATTATGTGAAGATAAATTTCATTTTATTTTTAATTTCATATTATGAGACTTCTAAGAAAAATCTTGTTTCTAATGAATTACTTGCACAATGTGGATGAAGCTAGAGAGTATTATGCTTAGTGAAGTAAGACAGATAAAAACAACTACTCTGTGTTATCACATATGTGGAATCTAAAAAATAAAACAAATGAATGTATATAACAAAACAGAAATAGACTCATAGATATAGAGAACAACCTAGCAGTTACCAAACTGGAGAGAGATGAGGAAGGGGTGAGAAAGGGATATGGAATTAAGAGACACATACTACTATATATAAAATAAATAATAAATAAATGTACATTGTATAGCATAGGGAAATATAGCCATTATTTTGTAATAACTTTAAATGGCATATAATCTATAAAAATGTTGAATTGCTATGTTGTAACCTGAAACTAATATAATATTGTAAATAAACTACATAGAAGGAAAGAAGGAAAGAAAAAAGAAAGAGTAAGGAAAGGAAGAAGGAAAGAAAGGTTGAGGCTTTCCAGCCTCTATCATCTCTGTCAGAAAAAAAGAATATACTTGTGCTTTTCTCCATATCACACAAGTGAGAATTTCTATAAAATATGTGCATTAAAAGTCATTGATTTTTTAAAAATTCATTGCATTTGTTTTCCCAATAGAAAAATCAGGTGAAATAAACTATATTCTACTATTGTCCAAGTACAGACTTAGAAAGATCTCCTGAGAGTTCCCATTGTGGCTCAGTGGTTAACATACCTGACTGGTATCCATGAGGACGTGGTTTGGATCCCTGGCCTTGCTCAGTGGGTTAAGGATCTGGGGTTGCTGTGAGCTCTGGTGTAGGTCTCAGACATGGCTTGGATCCTGTGTTACTGTGGCTGTGGCATAGGCTGGCAGCTACAGCTCCGATTCATCTCCTAGCCTGGGAACTTCCACATGCCTCAGGTGAGGCCCTAAGAAGACAAAAAAAAAAAGATCCCCTGAAATCTGCTGAACAATTGTCTTTCCATTATAGATCAATATGAAAATTTGCATCTTGTATGGGGAATAATATTTCCATATCTGAGATATCCAAGATGGGGTACAAATCCATGACTATTCATAAAACACTAAGAACAATACTCGTACAATGAAGTTCCCTGTAAACCACTTGACCCATATCTCTATTTCACAGATAAGCTAACCAAATACTGAGAAAAGGAAACCATAGTTCTTCCTCCATTTTTTCATCTAGGACTAAGGCATGTTTGAAAAGAACACAATTATTCCGCTTTAATGGTGGAGAAAGATCCCTGGGATGGAAGTCAGGAGACCTTTGCCTGAATCTCATGTCTTTCAAGTACTGAACATGGAGTCTGTGTAAATCTCTCCACTTCTCTGTGCTGATATCCCTTATCTAGAAATGGGAAGAATAACACCCATCTCTAGAACCTGTGTGGAACCTAACAAAGGTTTGTACTTAATAAATATTTAGCCATAATCTTTAAATCAGAGTTTGAATCATTGCAAATGATGCAACTGACAAGTGCTTTATCTACAAAATATACAAACAACTCAATGGCAACAAAACAAAACAAAACAAAAATAAAACAATCAAAAAATGGGCAAAAGACATAAACAGAGATTTTTCCAAAGAAGACATAAGGATGACCAGTAGGCACATGAAAAAATGTGCAACATCTCTAATTATTAGAGAAATGCAAATCAAAACTACCATGACATACCACCTCACTCTGGTCAGAATGGCCATCATCAAAAGTCACCAAATTAGAAATGCTGGAGAGAGAGTGGAGAAAATGGAACCCTCCTAGACTGTCGGTGGGAATGGAAATTGGTACAACCACTATGTAAAATGGTATGGAGTTTCCTCAGAGAACTAAGTCTAGAACCACCATATGATCTAGCAATCAAGCCCCTGGGATTATATGTGGACAGAACTTTCACTGAAAGACATACATGCACCCCTATGTTCATTGTAGCACTATTCACCATGGCTAAGACATGGAAACGACTTAAATGTCCATTGACAGATAAATGGATTAAGAAGATGTGGTACATATATACAATGAAGACTACTCAGACAAAAAAAAAAGAGTAAAATGAAGCCATTTTAAACAACATGGATGCAACTAGAAAGAGAAAGACAAATACCATGTGATATCACTTATATGTGGAATGTAAAATATAAAACATAAAAATATAAAATGTGGCAAAATGAGCCTCTCCACAAAACAGAAGCAGAGGAATTACTGCTGTGTCACAATGGGATCAGCAGCATCTGGGGAGTACTAGGACCAAAGTTTGATTCCTGGCCCAGCACAGTGGGTTAAGAATCTGGACGCTTGAGTTGCAGCTATGGCTTGGATCTGATCCCTGGCCCAGGAACGCCATATGCCATGGGGTGGCAAAACAACAACAACAACAACAACAACAAAGAAACACAAACGGACTCACAGACATAGAGAAAAGACTTGTGGTTACCAAGGGGGAGGACGGATAAAGTGGGATGGTTAGGGAGTTTGGGGATGGTAGATGCAAACAATTACATTTAGAATGGATAAGCAATGAAGGTCTACTGTACAGCACAGGGGATTATATCCAATTTCTAGGGATAGAACATGATGGAAGACAGTATGAGAAAAAGAATTATATATCTCTCTATATAATTGTATATATATATTATTGTATATATGTGTCCATATATTGTGTATATGTGTAATATATATATTGTGTAAATATATACACATATATACAATAAAAATATATACTATACATATACACATATATATATGTATATACATATACATAAGGGTTTTTTTTAAGGTTATACTACAGTATAATTGATTTACAGTGTTCTGTCAATTTTTGCTGTACTGCATAGTGACCCAGTCATACATATGTGTGTATATATACATTACATTATATATACACTTATGTGTGTGTGTGTGTATGTATGTGTGTGTATATATATATATATTTATGATACAACACTGTAAATCAAGTATACTCTAGTAAAACATAAGAAAACCCCTTAGTATACATGTATGTGTAACTGGGTCACCATGCTGTACACTAGAAAAAAAATTGCATTGGGGAAATAACAATGAAAAAAATTTTTTTAAATAAATAAATAAGGAGTTCCCATCATGGTTCAGTGGTTAACGAATCCTACTAGGAATCATGAGGTTGCGGGTTTGATCCCTGGCCTTGCTCAGTGGGTTAAGCATCGGGCATTGCCATGAGCAGTGGTGTAGGTCGCAGACGCGGCTTGGATCCCGCGTTGCAGTGGCTCTGGTGTAGGCTGGTGGCTACAGCTCTGATTCGACCCCTAGCCTGGGAACCTCCACATGCCGTGGGAGCAGCCCTAGAAAAGGCAAAAAGACTATAAATAAATAAATAAATAAATAAATAAATTTTAAAAACCCCTTAAATCAGAGTTTGAATCATAGTTGGAATAGTGGGTTTATTGATGAAATACAATTCCCAAGATAGATATAAGGACCTTTATTCTATTGTACTACAGAGAGAGAGAAGCCCATTATGTCCCAGGGAATTCACTTATAGAATAAATAGGATCTTTTTTTTTAATTACTCAATGAATTTTATTACATTTATAGGTGTACAACAATCATCACAAACAAATAGAAATAGAAATCTTAACGTGTGTTCACAGAATAATACCTCTCTCTATCTTTAAAGATAATTCACAGAATAATACCTCTATCTTTAAAGATAATTTCGACATTAATAATTGAATATGCTAGATTCTATTAAGTAGAAAATGATAGGCCTTTTAAAAAATGTATGACACAGACGTACCAAACACTGTTTTATTATTTGTCCAGTGTTATGGGGCATCTCTAGGAGGAAGAACCCACCCCCCGTGCGTAAGTCATATTGCCTAAGCTCTGTTTCTGAGAACAAAAGGAGGATGTGTTCAATATTTAATAAAAATTGTTGTTTTGATTGCAGCTTATTGTGTGCCAAGAAAGGTATAAGCTCTGGGGAATCAAAAATGAATGTGATTTTTATTAAACTTTGACCCTGTATAAATTTATGAATTATATTTTTCAGTTGTAATACCTGTTAAACCAACTGAAATAAACTGATCTTAGATTTAGATTTTGAGTTATGTATCCCAAAGCATTAAAATAAGATGATAAATAATAACCATTAATTCAAAATGATGCTCTAAAATGTATTAAAATAGTAGTAAGTAATTATAAACTATAAATTTTTAAGATGTTTTATTTTTAAGTTAATTTTTTGGAGTATAGTTGATTTAAAAAATGAACCAAGTTCATAATCTTTTGAGGCAGAGTTTTTCATGATTATAATGCCTTCGAGCTCCATCAGTGTTTTCAATTGTATTAATAGTATGTTCCTTTATGTTACTGTTGTCAAATTTTGTCTATCTATTTTCACAGAGAGACATTTGGATAGTTCCTTATTTGGGTCATTATGAATGAAGATGCTATAAATAAAAAGAAGAAATTAATGTGATTTGGTTGTTTCCCTCCAGGCACTCGGAAACCACTTGTCTGAGGACAAAAACAAAATGTTTTCTCAGGGCTCTGAGGAAAACAAAACTTTAATATTACTTGAATATATGGTAGTTAATGATAAGGCCAAAATATACTTACTGCAGGCATCTATCTCATAGTTATTCACATATTTGGTACTTATTATGTTTAATGCTTAGTAATTGTCATTGTATCAACTGGAGATCAATTCAGATGATAATGTTGAGGCCCAGAAATCCTAAGAACTTGCCTTGGGTCACACAGATAATAAGTAGAACAGATGGATTTAAAAGTAAATGGAGGGTCTCTGAAGCCCATGCACTGACCATGTCCACTGTTTCCTTCCACTTGAGAGTCTAAGCTGAGGTTCAGAAATATGTTTCCCAAGGTATATCTGTTAACTGTTTTCTGTTTCCTGACTAAGAATGTAAGCAAGAACTCTGAATTTATGTCTCTCAGAGACTGAAAGGAAATAAAATTTTTTAAGCATGAAGGTGGAAGTAGATATTAAAGCAAAGTCAAGCAGCAGGTCAAAGAAAGAGAGAGTGAGCTGCCCTGAATTACTGTGTCAATATGTTCTGTGACCTTCACCTATGATCTCAGCTAATTTCCTAATCCTATCATTTTTTTTTTTGCTTTTTAGTGCATGGGGAAGTTCCCAGGCTAGGGGTTGAACTGGAGCTGCAGCTGCTGGCCTATACCACAGCCATAGCAACTCCAAATCTGAGCCACGTCTGCCACCTACACCATAGCTCACAGCAACGCCGGATCCTTAATCCACTGAGCAAGGCCAGGGACTGAACCTGAGTCCTCATGGATACCATTCATGTTCATTATCACTGAGCCACAATGGGAAATCCACTTCCTGTAACTTATACAACAGGTGCCACCTGCTCCTCTCCACTGTGGTCTCATAGAAACCCCAAAATGAAGAGCATAGTGAACAGTGGGTCTCTGCCTGTAGTGACAGAAAAGAGAAGTTATCAGGTTGGACTGACAGATGAAAATATTGTCCAGATGCCCCAGGAATGTAGTCTGACTGCTGGGTTCAAATCTGACTTCACTCCTTTCTATCCAAGACTATAGTTACATACAATTACATACAAATGTTATCCTGTCCTCAATTGTAAAATAATGATAATACATATCACTCTTTTTCAGAGATTCATATAGATAAAAGGTAACAAGCTACATTAAAAATGCTTATCTCAGAGTTTCCATCATGGATCAGCTGGCTGAGAACACAGCATAGTGTCTGTGAGGATGCTGGTTTGATCCCTGGCCTTGCTCAGTGGGTTAAGGATCTGGCAGGTCACAGATGTGGCTCCAGCTGGGTGTTGGCTGTGGCTGTGGTGTAGGCCTGCAGCCACACCTCTGCTTCGACCCCTAGCCATGGAACTTTTATATGATGCAGGTTCAGCAATAAAATTAAAAAAAAAACTTACAGCACTTGGAAACCATATGTAAAAATGTTCATGATGTTGTGATCAACGTCATCATTTCCATCATTGTCTAATTACTTTCATGATCATTTTAGTGATTAGCAGATAGTATAGAAGGACGTATTTCCTGCTGTGGTCTATAGGAGCTAGAATCAGTGTGGGATCAAAATAAAATTGTATATGAGAGTTCCTGTACCCTCATCAGAACCAGGATTTAAACCTCATAAACCTCTAGCTGAAACATTGGATACTGATTCCCTCCCCTATGGCTGCCCTGCTTGGCTTGATGATAAAGGGAAAAAAAATTCTCCTCCAGCCTTTCCTGCATCCACATCCTCCCTGAGAACTCACCCAGCTGCTCTGCATCTCTGCTGGAGCATGACCAAAGAATGACAATAACCAAACCCCTGGTAAGTGATGAAAACTCAGGCTCTGTTCTTAGGGCTGGCAGGAAGATAGACTCAGGCATGGGTCCTCTGATACAGGCAATGAATGACTCTGGGAGGAGAAGATATAGGAATGAAGCCCACAGGACTGGAACCAGAAATTGAAGAGCTGGAAGGCAAAAGTGATTATTTACCATTGTGGGACCTTGGGGGCTCAGTGCACAGAGCTCATAATTAGCCAAATGGGTCCACGTTCTCCCAGCCTCTGAGTTCTTGATGATATTAGTGAAAGAGGAAAAGGAGAAAAGTGAATATCCTTGGAAGAGTTTGTTGGACCCATCCTCGTCTCAAGAGAAAGCTCAACTCTATGACTCACTTCTGACTCCCAAGTTATAGGGCTCTTATAAAAATCACAATATTTTATCAATTAAAAATAAATAATGTATGCCTTAAATCTGCAAATCCATTAACTAAGAATAAAATTTGGAGAGAATTGGGTCTTTTATATCTAGAACCATACATATTTCCATTTTTAAGTTAAAATTTACATCTCCAAGGAGAACTTCCTATTTTTCTTTTAATTGTCCTGGTTGACAATGTGAATTTGAGCGTAGGAAATGGATTTTGGCATTGGAGGCAGATAGTTCTTGCTACTTTGAATGACAACACATGTTCTTATTTTTCTGCTGTATTGATATATATTGGTACAGTAGATAGTAGACAACTATCTATTTTGATACATGTATCAGGAGGTTGACCATCTGCTTAAATACTTCAGGGGGCCTCACAGAAGTATACATTCAAAACGTAGGCTAGTATTATGGAGAACAGTATGGAGATACCTCAAAAAACTAAAAATAGGAGTTCCTGTCATGGCTCAGTGTTTAACAAACCCGACTAGTATCCACAAGGATGGTGGGTTCGATTCCTGGCCTTGCTCAGTGGGTTAAGGATCTGGCATTGCCATGAGCTGTGGTGCAGACACAGCTTGGATCCCATGTTGCCATGGCTATGGTGTAAACTGGCAGCTCTAGGTCTGATTCAACCCCTAGCCTGGGAACCTCCATTTGCCATGGGTGAGGCCCTAAGAAGACAAAAATACAAAAAAAACCCACTAAAAATAGAGTTAGCATATGATCCTGCAGCCCCTTTTCTGGGCATTTATCCAGAGAAAACCATAATTTGAAAAGATACATGCACCTTTATGTTCATAGCAACACTATTTACAATAGCCAATACATGAAAGCAACCTAAGTGACCACCAATAAATGGACCTCCCCATACACACACACACATGCACACATGCAATGGAATATTACTCAGCCTTAAAAAGAATGAAATAATTCTATTGTTATACTATTATTATCCTAAGTGAAGTGAGCCAAAGACAAATATCATATGATGTCACTTATATGTGGAATCTAAAAAAAATACAAATGACCTTATTTATAAAAAAGAAATAGATTCACAGACATAGAAAACAAACTTATGGTTACCAAAGGGGAAAGCAAAGGGGAAAGGGGGGATAAATTAGGACTCTGTTAACATACACATATGTATAAAATAGATAACCTACAGGACCTACCATATAGCATGGGGAAGTATATTCAATATTTTGCAATAACCTATAAGAGGAAAGAATCTGAAAAATAATGGATATATGTATATGTATAACTGAATCACTTTGCTGTACACTTGAAACTAACACAACACTGTAAATTAACTAAACATCCATAAAATAAATAATAAATAAATAAAATGCAAGCTGATACTACAGTCATATAGATGCTGGACTAGAAGAGTATTTGATTCCCAGCTTACTCATATGGCAATGGCAGGATCCAGTTCCTCTTGTGCAGTTGGCCATAGGCATCCCTCAGTTTCTTGCCACATGGACTTCTCTACTGGACCTCTGACATTGTGAAAGCTGAAGGCAGAAGAGGATTAGCAGGTTGAAAGTTTGAGTATTTACTCATTAATGTTGGAATGACACACCAATATTTTTCCAAATATGTTTCATTGGATATAAGTCACTAGCTCTAGTTACATGTGTCTATGAAAGGTCGTTAATACATGTGAGAGAGTTCCTGTTGTGGCTAAGTGGGTTTCAAACCCAACTAGTATCCACAAGGATGCAGGTTCCATCCCTGGCCTTGCTCATTGAGTAGATGTATCTGGCATTGCCATGAGCTGTGGCATAGGTGGCAGATGCAGCTCAGATCTGCCATTGCCATGGCTGTGGCCGTGGCTGGCAACTGCACCTCTGATTCCACTCTTGGCCTGGGAACTTCCATATGCTGCACATATAGCCCTAAAAAGCAAAAAGAAAAAAAGAAAAACAGGTGAAAGTGTTAATTGGGAACCTCTTGGAAGCTGCGCATCACAAAGACTTTATCCTCTACCTTGGGAACCTCTTGGAAGCTGCGCATCACAAAGACTTTATCCTCTACCAGGAATCTGGCCTCTAAGCACAACAATCTAGAGATGTCTCTCTGCTTTTCAACATGGTCCCTGATTCTTTGGAGTTCCCTAGTGGCTCAGCAGGTTAAAGATCCAGCATTGTCACTGTGTGGCACAAGTTTGATCCTTGGTCTGAGAACTTTTGCATGACATGGGTGCAGCCAAAAAAGAAAAAAAAAAGGCAGATACAACATAGTCCCCAACTCTTCACATCACCAACTTCTCCAAAACAACAACAACAACAACAACAACAACAACAACAACAGACCTTTACTGGAGAACTGCTACATGAAAGATGTTGCTCTGTTTCAGATATTTCTGCAGACCCCACCATGCTGCTCCTGGCCATGTCATAAGAAGTCTCCCTGGTTTCTGTTAAATAGAGAGGTCTCCCAAAACTTTCCACATTGGTAATAAGTCTTACATATTTATTGTTGGAAAGACTTCTTGCTTATCTCAAGATAAACTGCCTAGGAATAACATAGAGATGCTGAGATGCTCGTTGCTGACTCAGTAAGACAGAACAGCAGTGGTTCTGCTGTGCAAGTTGATTTGCATGGGGCCATCCTCATGTCCTGAAGTTCAAACTGTTTATACTACTTGGACTCACTTAGAATTTAAATTTTGCATGCTGTCATAATTCAGGTAACTCTTAATTTTGAAATTACCTAATCTTTTTTTTTTGTTTTTTAATACCTTTTTTGGGTGTGGGGTGTAGAGGGGTAGAGAGTTAGTTCTTAGTGTGCTTGTTTATATGTTTTGTGTGTGTGTGTGTTAGAGCCATATGTTGAAAGAGACATTTAAATTTTTTAAAGGAAAAAACAATAGAGTTCTTTTATTTTTGCCAAAAGAAGCTACAGCCATTTTAGGAACAATTCAACAAGGATCTCTAGAAGTTTCTGATTTCTGCTCAACTGGAAAGGGCTCATGTCTCTCCAAACATATTATTCATAGAATCTTTGTATTTGAACTCCTGAAGTCTTTTTTTTTCTTTTATGGCCTCACCTGTGGCATATGGAAGTTCCTGGGCCAGGAGATGAATCAGAGCTGAGGCTGCTGGCCTACACCACAGCTATAGCAATGCCAGATCCAAGCCGCATCTGTGAACTATGCTGCATGTGGATCCTTAATCCACTGAACGAGGTCAGGGATTGAACCTGCATCCTCATGGAGACAACAGGTCCTTAACACACTGAGCCACAACAGGAACTCCTTGAAGTCTTTTTTAAAATGCGCTTTTTGGGAGTTCCTGTCGTGGCACAGTGGTTAATGAATCCGACTAGGAACCATGAGGTTACAGGTTCGATTCCTGGCCTTGCTCAGTGAGTCGAGGATCCGGCGTTGCCGTGACCTGTGGTGTAGGTTGCAGATGTGGCTCGAATCCCGTGTTGCTATGGCTCTGGCGTAGGCCGGTGGCTACGGCTCTGATTAGACACCTAGGCTAGGAACCTCCATATGGCGTGGGAGCAGCCCTAGAAAAGGCAAAAAGACAAAAAAATTTTTAAAATAAATAAATAAAATGTGCTTTCTGGCTTATATAGTGAGATAAAGTGAAGTGTATGAAAATCATGGTTTGTGGTAACCTCTATATCTTCTCTTTTCATCCCATCTGGCTCAGATTTCTCTATATGAGGAACTCAGAGTTTGGTTTCTAGCTAACTGATATAAAGAAACCTTGAATATTTACCCAGTATAACTGGATGTGAGAGAAAGCATGCTAATTATGTGTGTGTGCATAAGAGGAAGAAGAATATTTTAGGAGCCCAAATGACCAAATAACAGGAGTAATGAGAAATATTGGAGAAGAAATATGAGGGCTGAAGCGTTTAAAATGCTTGGGGAGGTAGAAAAGTCTAATATTAAACAGAAGTAATTTCTTAGTGGGAGGAGTCAATCAGATACTAGTTCATTGTTAGTGAAGTTTGTGGTAATTTAAGTCCTTGGTAAAAGCAGGGTTAATTACTGTAGTGATCTACATGGGAAAAGAATCTGAAAAGGAATGCATATATCTCTATATCTATAGATAGATATAAATATATGGATATGTATGTATCTGATTCATTTTGCTATACACCTGAAACTAACACAACATTTAAGTCAACTGTATGCCAGTAAAATATTTTAAAGCTAAGTAAATTAAACCTGTTACTGGATAGCTCTTCAAAAATCACAGATTGTTATCTCAGAAATAATATGTAGCTTCTCTAAAGGGAAGATTGATATGACTAGGGGTACATAAGTATGTAGCAGAAAACAGAATGATCCCCAAAACAGATTAATCATGATGGAAAAGAAGGATGAATTGTTATAAAGTGAATCCTAATAAGGTGGCTACTAGTGAAAGGAAAGATTTCCCATTTGCTGAGGATGTGATCATTTGCTATCCTTGAGTAATAAAAATAAGATAAGACTATACGTGACCATGATCTACAGGTACAATTAGAATCTCACAGTAACTGGGAATACTATACCAGTACTTTAAACCTCGACTGTATATCCAAAACTAAACCATATCATTACGATCACCTTTTTTTATGCTAAGTTCACTTTGAAAATTTCCAGTTGCCTCTCACAATGTAGCTTTATCCCCCATATTGTGATTTACTAGTCAGGGTTCAATCAAGAGAAGGAAATCACATTAGTTACTTTAATAGAGATAATTTAATATAGGTAATTGGTTAAATAATTATTGAGAGATGAAAGGCACACAAGAAAAGTTTGTAACACAGCGTGGTCACTGAAAGAAGTGGTGACGATGCCAGGTTAAGGGGTATTGGGGAAATGCCGGGTGTTAGGGCATGGCGACTTTTACTGACCATGAATTAGAAGGACCTAAGAGAAACCAGATAGAAATTCAGAACAGTGGTTTACAGATGCCCATCTCCCATCACAACACCACAACTTAAGTATAAAAGGGTGAGTTTGGAGCAGAAACTCCAAACTGATTAACCAGCACATATGACCAGCTGTAGAGCATGGAAAGAGAATATAGTGAAAAAATAATACCAGGAATATTGAGAAAAATCATATTGACATTGCTAAGGTAAATACTCTACCTTATTCTTTATGAACTCTGATTATTTAAAGATCTTCAGGATCTAACTATGAACAGTAAAGGACCCAAGACATACAAGTTATCTTTGTATGAAAAGTCTGGCAGAATTCAATAGTCCTCTACATTGGCTGCATATGAGACCCACCTGGGGTGCTGTTAAAACTGGTCATGCTCTGGACTTCCCTTGTGGTTCAGTGGGTTAAAGATCCAGCATTGTCACTGCAGTAGCCCAGGTCTCTGCTGTGGTACAGGTTCAGACCCTGGTCTAGGAATTACTACTTGCCATAGGCACAGCAACCCCCCCCCCCAAAAAAAAATTGGTCATTCTTTTTCATTCTCCAATCCAAAAGAAAAAAAATTTTCTTCTTTCTTTGTTATTTATTTTTAATTGAAGTATAGTTGATTTACAACATCGTATCTGTTTCAGGTGTACAAACCAGTGATACAGTTATACATAAATATATATATGTTGTTTTTCATATTCTTTTCCATATGGTCATCATAAGAGATTGAGTAGAGTTCCCTGTGCCAGACAATAGGTTCTTGTTTTTCATCTGCTTTATATATAGTAGCATATATCTGTCAATCCTAAACTCCTAAATTATCCCTCCCCTACTTTCCCCTTTGGTAACTAAGTTTGTTTTGTATGTCTGAAATCATGTTTAGTTTATATGCTTGGCAGAAGAAGGAGAAGAAGAAAAAAGAAGGAGGAGGAGGAGAGGAAGAGGAAGAAGAAGAAAAGGAGGAGGATGAGGGGGAGGAAAAAGAAGGGGAAAGTGAAAGGGAAGGGGAGGGGGAGGGAGAGGGAGAAGAAGAAGGAAGCAGAAACTAAATAGCATCTACAATCCTGCCCAAATTACAGTCAATAAATATAAGGACCAAAGAGCATCTGAGCTGTAGAGTGAATTGGCTGCTCCCTCCACTACCCCGTTTTCATGTACCTTGCAGATCATAAGTGCCATGGCTCACCACACTGAATATAGTTCCACTGTTTTAGATGTGTTTTCTCTGCACAATGGCCTGTGGATGAGAGCCAATTTCATTAAGAGTTTAACTAAAGGAAGAGCATCCCCTCCAATCTTGGGTGAAAAACTAGTGATGTGACACTGTACCTCTTATGCTGCACTTTAGGATGAAAAAGTTTTTTAAAATACAGTCCAATTAAATTTTAATCCAAGAGTTCCCACCATGGCTGAGTGGAAACGAGTCTGACTAGCATCCATGAGGACGCAGGTTTGATCACTGGCCTCACTCAGTGGGTTAAGGATCCGGCATTGCCGTGAGTGGTGGTATAGCTCACATCCATGGCTTGGATCTGGCGTGGCTGTGGCTGTGGTGTAGGCCAGCAGCTACAGCTCTGATTTGACCCCTAGCCTGGGGGCCTCCATATGCGACAGGTGAGGCCCTACACACACACACACACACACACACACACACACACACACACACAATCTTAATTCATAATGTTGGTACTCAGGCAGGAGGGTTTTTAAAGCTCATCAGATGTTTCCAATATGATGCCAAAACTGAGGACAAGTGATATCTATTCTCCCATATACCTGCATCAGTATATTTGATCAAAGCTAAAGTTTTATAGAAAATAGACATGGACATGAAAATGATTGAAAATTATATATACAGGGGTTCCCATTGTGGCCCAACAGGTTAAGAACCTGCAATGATATTTCAGTGAAGATATAGGGTCAATCCTTGGACTCACTCAGTGGCTTAGGATCCAACATTGCTGCGGCTGTGGTGTAGGCTGCAGCCACAGTTCTGATTCAACCCCTGGCCCAGGAGAGCCTATGCTGCAGGTGTTGTCATAAAAAAGAACAAAAAGAAAGTTCTATATACATTAAAAAAGAGTTGTGAATTTCTACAAGATGCCTGGTTATTAGGTGACAAATACAGAAGATTCCATGGGTGTAATGACATTCAATCATGCAGTGATTTTAACATATACAAGATCCAGAATATGTAAATATAGCCATTCATTTTTCTGATACAGGTTATTACAAACCATTGAGTAGATTTTCCTGTGCTATTCAGTAGGTTCTTGTTAATCATCTATTTTTGTACAGTAGTGTGTATATGTTATTCCCACCCTCCTGTAACAAATACAACATTGTTACTCAACTATATTCCAGTAAAATTAAATTTAAGAAAATCCAGATGACATTAGGTATGTGGTATGACCATAGAATATTGCAAATAAATTATAATACAAAATTTAAAAATCCAGGATACTCTTAATCCCATCAAAAATATGCCAAAATAAGTCATGTATAGATAAATAAAGCCATGAGCCACAAAACATATGTGACTAAACAGGCATGTCTGCCAATTTAGAAGTTTGGTGTTCAATTATTTCTAATTCACAGATGAAAAAAAAAATGGCCTGAGCATTGAAATTAGCCTGTACTTTTGAGGAGCCTCTGCAAGGCCCTCTTGATGTCTCTGTTCCTGAGGCTATAGATGAAGGGGTTCAGCATGGGGGAGACCACAGTGTATAACACGGAGGCCACTACAGCCTTCCTGGGGGAATATGAGACAACTGAGCTGAGGTACACCCCAATACCTGTTCCATAAAATAAACAAACAACTGCCAGGTGAGAGCCACAGGTGAAGAAGACTTTGTACCTCCCACTTGATGAGGGGACTCTCAGAATGGAAGAAAGAATTTGAGTATAAGAGAAAAGGATCCCTGAGACGGGAATACCAGCAAAAATGGCGCCAATGAAATACATTATTATTTTATGGGTGGATGTATCATCACAGGCAAGCTTGAGGAGTTGAGGAGGGTCACAGAAGAAATGAGGAATCTCCACTTTGGTACAAAAGGTAAGATGTGACATCATCACACAGTGCAGCTGGGAGTCCAAAAGGCTGAACAGAAAAGACCCCAGGACCAGCAGGCTACAGAGGCAGGGGTTCATGATGACCTGGTAGTGCAGGGGATAACAGATAGCTACAAAGCGATCGTAGGCCATGACACTCAGAAGTGCACTGTCCAAACACCTGAAAAGATTAAAAAAAGACAACTGAATCAGGCAGCCCACATAGGAGATTACTCTGCTGTGAGTCTGAATGTCCAAAACCATCTTTGGGACCGTGGTAGAGGTAAAGCCAAGGTCAGCCATGGACAGAATGGAGAGGAAGAAGTACATGGGGGTGTGGAGGTGGGAGTCGGAGCTGATGGTCAGGATGATCAGTAGATTCCCCAGCACGGTGACCAGGTACATGGACAGGAACAGGAGGAAAGTTAGAGGCTGCAGTTCTGGATCCTCTGAGAGCCCCAGGAGGAGGAATTCCAAGACACCTGTGAAATTCTGTGGTCCTCCAGAGCAGAGACACTTTCTGAAAAATAAATGAGAGTTGATATAAAAGGAAACAAGTATACAGGTACCCCATCAGAGTGTCTCTATTTTGGAGCCAAGCAATTCATAAATAAGGTATTAACTTGAGGACCATATTAATTTAGCAATATTTCTTTGTCATAACAAACCCACCCTTTTTAGAACTTCTTTTCTGTTTTTTTTTCTCCATTCATCTGTTATTACATGTACCATTGGAAAGAAGAGGTTTAAGAACTTGACATATGGATTTTTAGAGACTGAAAAAACTATACGGCATGATTGGCCAACAGGGACCTGCTGTAGAGCACAGGGGACGCTACCCAATATTCTGTGATAATCTATGTGGGAAAAGAATCTGAAAGAGAGTGGATGTGTGTACATATATAACTGAATCACTTTATTGTACAGCAGAAATTATCACAACCTTGTAAATAAACTATACTTCAATAAAACTTTAAAACTTGAAAAAAAAACCCTCCATAAGCACACTGAAATACCAGTTCCCATTCTTTCAAGGAAACCATAGGAATAAGAAATATCCTTTCCTTTAAAGAAAAAATATCCTAAATAAAAGACTCTGACAGGCAGTCACATTTACTTTATTTTCTCGAAATGCAGTATAATTAATTCCCTTGATTTGAACCATTTTTAAAACTCTAAGAGCTACACAATAAAGCATGGGGCTCTGTTTTTGTGTGGGTGATGTTTGGTTGCTGACAGTTTTTAAGCCATACTTTTTTGTGTGTTTTGCTGTTGTTGCTGTTGTTTGGGGGCTTGGGGGATTTTTTTGTTTTTGTTTTTTTAAAATTAAATTATAGTTGATTTACAATGTTGTGTCAATTTCTGCTGCACAGAAAAGTGACCTAGACAAACACACACACACACACACACAAAAACACAGAGAGAGAGAGAGAGAGAGAATATTGTGTGTGTGTGTGTGTGTGTGTTCTTTTTCTCATATTATCTTCCATCATGTTCTGTCCCAAGAGATGGGATATAGTTCCCTGGGCTATACAGTAGGATTAAGTCATACTTTTATCTCTTCCCCTCTGCTTAACTTCTGGGAAAGCTGATAATTAAGTCCAGGTCCTCCTTCCTTTGGTGAAGTTTCCTCCTTCCTTTGGAAGATTTAAACCAAGTCAGTTTAAGCACACATGCAGGAACTCTCACTCAGGAAGCATGTTCTCACCACAATTAAAAAAAAATTTTTAAACCCCAGACCAGCCACTTTCCTTGAACTCTTCTGCCATTTCAGAACCACTTTGAGGGCCTTCTATGTTCTTCCAAGATAGGGAGATCTTCAGCTGAGTGGTAAAACCTTTTACATCCTCTTGTATGTGTGGCATTTTCTGTCTCAACATCTAAGCCAAATTTTGCATGGGAGTCTATGCTATTTCTACAGAGTGTCCACTGCAGCAAGTGAAGCACTGGGACAATGCCCACCACCATCAGAGGTCTTTCTGCTCTTGCTCTGGCTTGCTTACTGGCTCTGCTGCCTGCTGTCAAGCTTCACCTTCAGACTGTACTGCACTGAGCTGCATGTGTTGAGCCTTCCAATCCTCTCTTACAGGTCTAACTAACTTAATGTAGGAGTTTCAATAGTTATTTGGCCATTTGTGACAAGAGTATGGGATTGGTTATTCCCTTAATGTGGCCCTGGGTCTTGTGTCTCAATCCAGACCTATCTGTATGTCCTCAAATGAAGCTGTGGTTGACACAAGGGTCAGGGAAAAGACTCTTACCTTGACTGGCTGTGTGTTTCAACCAGGCGTTGCCCTCCATGGGTGCTCAGGGGAAAGAGGATACCCTGTGTAAGATACAGGTACATTATGTGGTTGCTCAATGAGGAGTGTCATTAGAGAATTGTGAGAGAGGGAGAGAGAGAAAGAGATAGGTGGTGGGAGAGAAAAGAAGAGAAGAGAAAGCCGTTATTGTATGTCATGTTGACATCTGCATCATAAAAACAGGCCATGATCTTTAAACACTTCTGCTGCTAATGTTGCCCATGGATTTTTTGCAACAAAGATCCAAATCCTTTGGGTTATAGGGAGAAATGCCATGGCACCCTTGTAGCACAGTGAAGGAGTGATTTCAAACCTTATTTATGCACATATATAAAGCCTGCAAAACACACCTCAATTTGGACTAGCCACATTTCAAGTGTCTACATGAAATGAAATTGTATAGAAAGACAACTGTCCCCTACCCTGTGAATAGTCTCGCTGCTCAGATCCAAACCTGACTTCACTCATTATTAACCCAGAACCAAATTAAATAAGAATACTTCTGCTCAACTGTAAAATAATGCTAACATGTGTACCTCTATCTTGTTGGTAATTATGCAGATGAAAATTTAAAGGCTACATAGTGCATAGCTCAGAGACTGTAACAAAGAAACCCTCAATAATGTCTTGTGATATTATGTTTACTCTCTTCATCACCATCATGATCATAATGATGACATCCATAATCGTATTTTTTAAGGCCAACAGGTGGTGTGTGGAAGTTCCTGGACCAGGGACTGAATCCAAGCCACAGCTGCAAACTATGCCAGTGTTAACGCTGGATCTTTAACCCACTGCGCTAGGCTGGGGATAAAACCCATGCCTCCACAGTGACCTGAGTTGAGTTCTCATCCCACTATGCCATAGTGGGAACTCTCCCATGATCATTCTGGAGTGCTTAGAGGATGGTTCAAAGAGATCTACTGCCTTCCCTCTTGTGGGTGATGCCTATGGATTAGAATGGGTGACAGAGGAGAGGTTAATTCTGAATGAGAGTTCTGAAATCCCCAGAAGAAAAAAAAAGAAAATAAACTTCATAGGCCACTGAGCTGAAACTTGCATATCAGCATCCTCCTGGCTACCCCAACCACTCTTCTTGTCCTGATGAGGAAACAACTCCCAACAGTCCTCCTCGATCCCCCACCTCTCCAGGTACACACTGGTCCATGCTGTATCTCTGATGGGTCATGACCTAGGAGTTTGGATCCACTGTCCTCTCCTGCCTGGTGAATGATGAGGGCAAAGGCTCTGTCCTCAGAACTGACAGGAAGACAGACATAGGCATGAATCCTGTTATGCAGATGATGACTCTGGGAGGAGGAGACACAGATATAAAGCCTAACTGAGAATTGCACCCTGAAGGCTGGAGGCACTGGCTAATTATTACTTACTCTTGCATGGCCTTAAAAGCTCAATGCACAGAGCTCCTCATTAACAAAATTGGTCTATGTTATCCCAATCTCTGAGGACCTCATAATATTAACAGAGGAAGAAAAAAAGAAAAACTATTTCAAATGGTCTGGGCCATTCCTCTTCTCAAGAGAAAGCTCACCTGTACTATTTCAATGTACAGATTGAATGGTTTTCCAACTTCAAGTATCTTAACTAAGAGCAGCCTCTTTTTTGAAATTTAATGTATCACTTTTTGACTTTGACAGCTGCAAATACATTGTGTCAATCATGTAAATTAAGGAGAATTGTATAACAGAATCTGAAGTTACTTCCATTTTCTCAGGGTTCATGTCTCTAAGAGGAACTTTCTATTTCCCTTGTTTTCTGTTTTTTTTTTTTCTATTTCCCTTGGCTTTTTGTTTATTTAAATGACAGCTCAAGTGCCAATTTTTCTCTTTGATGCATGTTGGTATATTAAAAAACTATTGAATACACTTACTTATAATTTGATACTTCTCTTAAATAAACCAGAGTATCTAACAGACAGCAATCAAGGTGTAAGCTAGGGCTATAGTCCCCTCAAAGTTTGAATGGGAGAAGAATTGTTTCTAAGCCTATTCATGTAGCCTTTGGAAAGATGGAGTTCCCTGTGGGATGGTGGTCAGACAAGGATGGAGAAACAGGGGCCAGGAAGATGAAAGGCAGAGTCTTTTTGAACCCTAATCTCATAAGTGACATCCCATTAGTTTTTCCCTATTTCAAGGTTTGAAAACAAATCACTAGGCCCAGGACACACTCAAGGAATGGGTCTCCACAATGGTATTAATAGAGGAGGGGAGGTCATGGGAGCACATTAGAGACTGCCCACCATGTAGCCTCATCCTTTATCAGTACATTGGTCTCTAAGCACCACAAGACACTGGAGATAACTCTCTGCTTCTCAACATGGTCCACAACCCATTACACCACGATTCTCTCAGCCAAGTTTCCGTGGGGAGAAGACTGGGCATGTGGGTCGAAATTGTCTCTGATTTGGTATTTCTGTAGACCTCACCATGTTGCTTCAGGAAAGGCAGTTAAAAAAAAGCCAGTGTGATTTTTCTTCTACCACCAGGGACCCTCCATTGACAGCTGAAGCCCTTCTGTGCCCCAATACAGCAAAAATCCCCAGTGGAATCCTGCTTTATCTCATTGGAAGAGCTCATCCTGTTTCAGAATTTATTTTCCTTAGATAACTTTGTATTCACAGATCATAACATTTAAGTACATGTGTCTTGGGCCTGTTATTTTTTTTCCAGTTAATAAAGTGAGATGTAAGGGAATGATGACCCCTTACAACACTCCATATTCTACTCATGTGGTCCTCCTGAGGTCTCTGGAGGAGAAATTCAGAGATTGGTTTGTCATTAACTGATATGAAGAAAACTTGACTTCACTGAGATAGTAAAGTAAGAGACCCCAGCCTCTTTAACCCCACAATGATCAACAATTATATGGCTATCCATGAACAAAAACAACTCTGGATGATGTTGGGAGTGCACATAAGAAACTTCAGCAACAGAGTAGAACAAAACTCCTGGGACTAACTGCATGAAAAGGAAGGGCATGGTACAACTACTATGGAGGACAGTATGGAGGTTCCAAAAAAACTAAATGTAGAACTACCATATAACCCAGCTATCCCACACCTGGGCATTTATCTGGAGAAAATCATAATTTGAAAAGCTACATTCACCCCAATATTCATTGCAGCACAATTCACAATGAATGATGCCTGGTCCAGGAACTTCCATATGCCATGGGTATGGCCAAAAAATAAATAAATAAACAACAAAACAGCAAGTGGATGAAGACGTAAGTAAGCCTTTCACTCTATTACATTCAAACTAATATTTATCCCCAACTCAACAAAGAGAAGCTGGCCTGAAAAGAAAATAAAGAAGAAAGGGAAGGAAGAATAACTTCATTTTGCCTGTATCATCCCACCCACCAGGCCAGTACTGATCAGCACCAAGAGGGAACTCCTGAGTTAAGAAGAGTTCCCTCACTGGGAAAAGGAAATCAGGATGTTGACCAGTTTCCCTAGTTGTTCATGGCATTTTATGAAGGACTTGCTTTAGTTTCACCCCACCAAGAGTCTGACAAAGCTTAGACAGACAGACACAGCTAGAAACAAGGAAGAAGAGAAGGAACTACCAATATCAGCCATGAGTGGGTCTGGTACTGGTGTAAAAATAGACAAAGACCAATGGTACAGAATCAAGAACTCATCAATAAATCTGTGCATATAGAGTCAACTAATATTTGATGAAGGAAGCAAAAACAGTTAATGGGGGAAGGGATAGTTTCTTCAACAAATAGTTTAGGGAAACAGGATCATCACATGTAGAAAAATAACACTGGACCCTGATCTTACACCACTCACAAAAATGAACTAAAATGGGCTAAAGACTTAAACATAGACCTGAAACCATAAAATTCCTAGAATAAGGGAAAATCTCCTTGACATAGATTTGGCAGCAGTTTCATGGATATGACATCAAAAACACAAGCAGCAGAAGAAAAATTAAAAAGTGCACTATATCAAATAAAAAAGCTTCTGACTGCAAAAGGAACAATCAAAAAATAAAAAAGCAACCTATATAATGGGAGAACATAGTTTAAAATCATATAGCTGGTAAAGCGTCAATAGCCAAACTATAAGGTACTACCACATATTGGTCAGAATGGTCACTGTTAACAAGTCTCAAATAACAAATGCTAAAGAGGGTGTGGTGAAAGGAGAACCCTCCTTCACTGTTGATAGAAATGTAAATTGCTATGACCACTATGGAAAACAGTATGGAAGATCCTCAGAAAACTAAACATAGAACTACCATATGATCCAGCAATCCCATTCCTGGGCATATATGTAGACAAAACTTTCTTTGAAAAAGATACATGGACCCCATGTTCATTGCAACACTATTCCACACTACCTAAGACATGGAAACAACCTAAAGGTCCACTGACAGATGAATGGATTAAGAAGATGTGGTACAATGTACAATGGAATACTACTCATTCATGAAAAAAGAGCAAAATAATGCCCTGTGCAGCAACACTAGAGATTTTCATACTAAGTGAAGTAAGTTAGAAAGATGAATACCATATATTACTCACATGTCTAAAAAAATCTAAAAAAACCAAACTCAAAGAAATAGTATAATGGTAGACCAAGGATGGGAGTGTGGAAATGGAGAGATGTTGGTCAAAGGGTACAAACATTCAGTTAGAAGATGAATAAATTCTGGAGATCTAATATACAGTATGGTGACTATAGTTAACAACACTGTATTATATAAGCAAAAGTTGCTAAGAGAGTAGGTCTTAAATGTTCTTATCACAAAAATAGATTTCTTTTTAACCTTGTGTAACATGATGAAGGTGTGAGCTAACTCTATGGTGGTAATCAATATGCAATATATAATAAAATATTATCAAATAAAGACACTATATCTTATACTTACACACAATTATATGTCAATTATATTTCAATAATGTTGAAAAAAGGAATACATCAAGCTAGGGTAAATGATAATGATATCTATATTTATTTAGTTCTTACCATATGTATATTGTCTGTTTAATCCTAGAATGCTTTCAACTAAGTATCATTAAAAATGAATGATTAGAGGCCATGGGAATTATGAAAATATATCCCAGTGCATTCAGCTAATTAGTTATAGGAGCTAATGTTTCAAATCACATTTCAGCCTACAAAGCCCATGTATTAAGCCTGTTAATATATTGATTATAACAATTTGCCCTTATTGATTGACTACTACATACTGAATGCATAATGTTCTAATTAGTATGTTTGGTTGTATCTTCTCAACCAGCCTCCAGTTAATTGCTCTTGTTATCTTAAATCTATAGATGAGGAACTTAAAGAGAAATATGTTATATATCATACATCACAATGTTTATAACATTGGGTTACTGATGAATTACTTAAGTGCAAATTTAAATTAGCTTACTTTTTTGTTTTGTTTTTTGTCTTTTTGCCTTTTCTAGGGCCGCTCCCACGGCACGTGGAGGTTCCCAGGCTAGGGGTCTAATTGGAACTGTAGCCACCGGACTACACCAGGGCCACAGAAACGCAGGATCCGAGCTGCATCTGTGAGCAACACCACAGCTCATGGCAATGCCAGATCCCCAACCCACTGAGCAAGGCCAGGGATCGAACTGGCAACCTCATGGTTTCTAATAAGATTCGTTAACTTCTGCACCATGACGGGAACTCCTAAATTAATTTTCTTAATGTTATAGTAGGATTTCCCATTTGGTGAGAAACTACCATTGGACTGGTCTGTGACACACACTATATATAACTATTGTATGGCCTTGGAAGATAAGCACGATAGCACTTAATTTACTGCTGAGGATTCTGAGGCTTGGAAAACAACTTTGAGGAGTTCTCTTGTGGCACAAAGGGTTAAGGATCTGGCATTGTCACTGCAGCAGCTTCGGTAGCTGCTGAGGCTTAGGTTTGATGCCTGGCCTGGAAACATCGGCATGCTGTGGCCGTGGCCCCAAAAAAAGTTTGAGTTGCCAAAATATTAAATTTTTGAGCCAATATTAGGGTGGTGGAGTATTTTCATATCCCACAGTCTTTCAATTATCTTTGTTTCTTATTCTTTTTATTTATTTTTTTCTTTTTAGGGCTGCACCTGCGGCATACGGACGTTCCCAGGTTAGGGGTCAAATCAGAGCTATAGCTGCCAGCCTACACCACAGCCACAGCAACAGAGGATCTGAGCCATGTCTGCGACTTACATCACAGTTCATGGCAATGCCAGATCCTTAATCCATTGAGCGAGGACAGGGATTGAACCCGCAAACTCATGGTTCCTAGTTGGATTCGTTTCCCCTGTGCCAAGACAGGAACTCCCTTTGTTTCTTATTATAATCAAGCATTCTTACACACACTTCATGGCTATTTGAAATATCAAATTTTGAGCCAATATTAGGGTGGTGGAGTTTTTCACATCCCACATGCTTTCAATTATCTATGTTTCTTATTCTAATCAAGCAGTGTCACACGACACTTCATGGGTATGTGAACTTTTCAGTCTTTTCCCAGGCTTAATACTAATCCATCATTGTCACGCTTTTAAATTTAAATCTAAACAAAAAGAACAAAGTGCTACCTCTGAGGAAAGTATACCATTTGACATTAAAAGGCAACATAGCCATCTCGCTTACCAAAGTTCTTGGCTATCACCTAGTTTGGTAAAATAGATAGCAAATACAATAATGTAGTAATTTGTACTGGGTGATAGCTTCCCACTAACTGCTATGGCTTCATCATCTGTCAAGTTCAATCCTTTCTTCAAATCAATGTTCTGTATCAAAGTAGTTGGTACATGACTTACCTTTAGAGGCAAAAAGCAGAGTAAATTTGTTGATGGACAGGTTTTCAGAGAACCTAGATTACTACCAAAAAGAAAAAAAAAGACTATTTGTGATGCTGCTAAGGAAAAATGGATTACCATTTTGGAGAACACAAATGAAGCCCAAAGACTGATTTATCGTGAGAGAATATAGGGAAGGTTGGAAACAGTGAAGTCTTAAACAGGCTGTTACGAGTGAAAGAAAAAGAGCTCACCTTTGCTGCCAACAAGGCCCTTTACTGCTTATGGTAAAGTAAAGGAAGACAGGGTTTAATTTATCTATGACGAAATTTTGTGACTTAATAATCTTCGGATGCTTTTAGAGCTACATATCCACTAGAAATATATTAGTACTTAAGTCTCAGTTATATAATCTTTAACAATGACATGTATTTAAAACCACTTCTATCTTTATCTCATTTTACAATTTTCCAATTGTACACAATCATAACATAGTTTTCTCCATCAAGAAAAAGACAAGCTATTTATTCTAGTGAAAAGAACTGAGTATAGGGAGTTGGTTAAATAGATACTGCAGGACAAAGGCAAAAATGGGACCGTATGGTGAATAGATAGAAGTCAATAAATACCAAGGGTTTAGGGCTAGAAAAGCAGTAGTGAACTCAAGTTTTGAGTGGGGTGAAATTTACTGAGCATTATTTAAACTATGTAAGAAGGAAGCCATGTGAAAGATAGAGCAGTGATTTCAAAAGAACCACCCTAGTATCACAAGATAAGTACAGAAGGATGAGTGTGGGGCAAAGAGACAACAACTTAATAAACAGAATGAGGAAATCATTATGTTGAAGGATAATGTATTCGAGGACAACCACATTGCCTGGAGTTATAACTAACTCTGTTGTAAATTATCCTTTCAAGATTGATCTCCGTAGGCAATGAAAACTGAACCTTTTCATGTGTTTTTTAAAACTCCTCCTTCCTAGATATATACCAGTCCAACTAAATCAGGATCTTGGGTAATGAGACCCAGTCATCAGTATTTATAAAACACTCAAGGGGATTCCATAAAATCCATTCTTGAGGACCAGGGAACCGCATCCTTAGACATTACTTGAATAAACAGTTTTGCAAAAGTTTTATGGAACCATGGAAAAGGATGAAAGTGTTAAGTATATAAAAGAGAGTTGTACGTTTCATCTGATACCATGATATTTGAGGGGAACCTCTTGTGCATTCATTATGATGTACAAGGGATCCCAGAATATTCCCCCAATCCAACTAAAAATGAATTAAAGGAAATTATTATCTATATATGGAACATGGAGAGTAATGAAACAACTATGTGACCAAAGAAAGAGTATTCCCTGGTCTGTGATTTAGTTTTGCTCATTTTTTCAATCCACGTTTCAAGAAGAATTACACACAAGCTGATATTAGCCTGTTCTGCGAAGGATCCTCCATAGGGCACTCTTGATGTCCCTGTTCCTCAGGCTGTAGATGAAGGGGTTCAGCATTGGGGTCACCACGGTGTACATGACTGAGGCTTCCACGTCCTTCTTGGGAGATGGTGACAATGCTGATCCAAGGTAACCACCAATAGCTGTTCCATAAAATAAGCAAACAACTGACAGATGGGAGCCACAGGTAGAAAAGGCTTTATACTTCCCACTTGATGAGGGGACTCTCAAAACTAATGAAACGATTTTATAGTAAGAGAAAAAGATCCCTGAGATAGGGAGAAAAACAGAGATGGTGCCAACAAAATACACAACAATGGTGTTGGCGAAAGTGTCAAAACAGGCAAGTTTGAGGAGTTGAGAAGGGTGACAGAAGAAGTTTGAAATTTCCACATCCTTAAAGCAGGCAACTTGTAGGACAAGCAAATTGTGCAGCTGAGAGTCCAAAAGACTAACAAAAACAGACACCCAAACTAAGAAGCAACAGAGGCGTGGGCTCATGATGACGGGGTAGTGCAGTGGGTGACAGATGGCCAAAAACCTGTCATAGGCCATCACAGTCAGAAGAGTACCATCCATATATCCAAAAAGGATCACAAAAGACATCTGTGTCAGGCAGCCCACGTAGGAGATGACTCTGCTGTGAGTCTGGATGTTCACAATCATCCTGGAGATGAAGCCCATGTCAGCCAAAGACAGGTTGGAGAGGAAGAAGTACATGGGGGTGTGGAGGTGGGGGTCAGAGCTGACAGCCAGGATGATGAGCAGGTTCCCAAGCACGGTGACCAGGTACATGGACAGGAACAGGACAAAGAGGAAGGGCTGCAGGTCTGGATCATCTGAGAGGCCCAAGAGAAAGAATCCAGAGACACTTGTTAGATTTTGTGGTTCTATGTAGTGCAGACACTTTGGGGACAAGAAAAGAGGGTTTGAAAAAAGGGAAACAAGTAAGTGGGAATGCAGCATGGTTGTCATATTTTGAACTCAAGAAAATCACAAATAAGGTGTTCACATTTTGGATCATTGCCATAAGCTGTATTTCTCAGTATGACAAGTCCTGTGTTCTTGGAAATATTTCCTCATTTCTTTCTGTTATGCACTTCTCTCTGTACACATTTATTTAAAAAAAACTTGACTGAGGAGTAATAGAGGAGAAAGAAATTTAGAAATAATAAATCTATGATCAGTAAAAACATCTACTTCTTTAAGAAAAAACACAGAACAAAATATACCCTCCCTGGGAATCCCCCTGCACTGTTGGTAGGAATGTAAATTGCTACAACCACTCTGGAAAACTGTACAGATGTATATCAGAAAACTAAACATAGAACTACCACATGATCTAGCAATCCCACTCTTGGGCATATATTTGGACAAAACTTTCATTGAAATATTTACATGCACCTCTATGTTCATTGCAGCGCTATTCACAATAGCCAAAACATGGAAACAACCTAAATGTCCATTGACAGAAGAATGGATTAGGAACATGTGGTACACATACACCATAGAATACCACTCAACCATAAAAAAATCCAAAATAATGCCATTTGCAGCAACATGGATAGAAATAGAGACTCTCATACTAGGTGAACTAAATCATAAAGAGAAAGGCGAATACCATATGATACCACATATCTGGAATCTAATATATGGCACAGACTTCTGGTTGCCAAGGGGAGGGGAGGGAGTGGGATGGAGTGGGAGTTTTGGGTTAGTAGATGCAAACTATTGCATTTGGAATGGATAAGCAATGAGATCCTGCTGCAAAGAACAGGGAACTATATCTAATCACTTGTGATTGAACATGATGGAGGATAATGTGAAAAAAAAAGAATGTATATATATATATAACTGGGTCACCTTGCTCTACAGCAGAAATTGCCATAGCATTTAAATCAACTATAATAAAAAATACATTAAAAAGACACACCCGCCTTTTAAAACAAAAATCCTTGTAATTCTAAAATTTAAGAACAAATTAAATATACCTTATTCAAGTACAGTGATTGATATTCTCTTCATTTAGAATATTTATAAACACTCTATAGAAGGCAAGGCTGTGTAATCAGTATTCTAAGTTAAAGCACTGAAAAAATGAACAACCCAATGAAAAACTGGGTTAGAAGCTCCACATAGACGCTTTTCCAAAGAAGATGTACAGATGACCAGTAGGCATGTGAAAAGACGCTCAACATTGCTAAATATGAGAGAAATGTAGAGCAAAACCTCAATGAAGTACCACCCCACACTGGACAGAATGACCATCATCAAAAATTTCACAACTAGGGAGTTCCCATTGTGGCTCAGGGGAAACGAACCCAACTAGTATCCATGAGCATTCAGGTTCAATCTGTGGCCCCACTCAGTGGTAAGGATCCATTGATGCCATGAGCTGTGGTGTAGGTCACAGACGTGGATCCAACATCGTTGCTGTGGCTGTGATGTAGACTGGTAGCTGCAGCTCCAATTCAACCCCTATCCCAGGAACTTCCATATGCTGCACCTGCAGCCCTTAAAAAAAATCTACAAATAATAAATGAGAGGGTGTGGAGAAAATGATACCCTCCTACACTGTTGGTGGGAATGTAAATTGGTATAGCCGCTATGAAGAACAGTATGGAGGGTCCTTAAAAAACAAGATAGAGTTACCATATGATCCACAATCCCACTCCTGGGCATATAATTGGAAAAGATGAAAACTTGAATTCAAAAAGATGCATGTACCTGAGTGTTCATAGCAGCTCTGCTTTCAATAACAAAGACATGGAAAAAACCCAAGTGCCCATCAACAATCAGTTTAAGAAAACGTACTATCTGTATATAGTCGGATATTATTCAGCCATAAGAATAATGAAGGATATCCCATTGTGCCTCAGTGGGTTAAACACCTGACATAGTATCATGAAGAAGTGGGTTTGATCCCTGGCCTCTCTCAGTTAGTTAAGGACCCAGCCTTTCTACAAGCTGCAGCATAGGTCGAAGGTATGGATAGGATCTGGTGTGGCCAGTGGCTGTGGCATATGCTGCAACTGCAGCTGCAGCTGTGATTTGACCCCTAGCCCAGGAATTTCTATATGCCTCAGGTGCTGCTGGAAAAAGAAGGGGGAAAAATGCAATATTGCCATTTGTAGCATCATGGCTGAACCTGGAGAATATTATGCTTAGTGAAACAGGTCAGACAGAGAAAGCAAATACTGTATGATACTACTTACATGTGGAATCTAAAATGTAATACTGATGAATCTATGTGGAAAAACAGAAACAGACTTAAAGACATGAAAAATGAAACTTATGATTACCAAATGGGAAGTGGGATAGGAGGGACAAATTAGGAGTTTGGGATTGACAGGTACAAATGACTGCACTAAAACTATTAAGCAACAAGGATTTACTGTATAGTACAGGGAACTGTATCCAATATTTTATTGTAACCTATAATGGAATATAATCTGTGAAAACTTTGAATGACTATACTGTATACCTGAAACTAACACAATACTATAAATAATTTATACTTCAATAAAAATGTTAAAAAGTCATTTGACTTTGGTGGACTTCAAATTTTGGTAAATACGGTTTAATTAAGTGCACATAATCATACAACGCCAATAACTACAAACAAGGTGTTAGTATACAGAGCATCCGTTGATGTTCAAACATTAACAAAATTTAAAGTATAGTCTTGAAATGTTTTCATTTTATATAGGGTTAATTTTATCAATCACATAGAATCACAGTAAAATGCCTGGTGTGTGAGCCTTCTCTTTGCTTTTTGGGGGCTCTGTTTTGTAATAGCCTAACAATACTGCTTCATTACAAGATATACGATGTATAATATGATATAAGAAAGATATAAAATGATATCACTTATATGTGGAATCTAATTAAATGATACAAAAAAAACTTATTAATGAAGTGCTACTGTTTTAGCACAGGGAATTATATCCAATCTCTTCTGATAGAACATGATGGAAAATAATATGAGAAAAAGAATGTAAATGCAAATCTGTACCTCAAATATAACCAGTATCATCAGGCTGATGGGTACGTTTTCTTGTCAGTGTTTCCATAATGTCTTTATTGATTTATATATCCATAACCAGCTTTCTTAAAAATTTACCTGAACAGATACCACACATGATGTCTCTTAAATGTACTTATAACCACAACATTGTGTTTAAGTCTCTTGTGAAGTACATACAACTACTTCAAACATTTTCTTAGTGCAATGCATTACATGAGATAAGGTCATTTTACAATAGGATATTATTCTACCACCAAATAGAATGAAATAACATCATTTGCAGCAACATGGATGGACATAGAGAGTCTTGTACTAAGTGAAGTAAGCCAGAAAGAGAGAGAAATACAATTTGATGTTGTTTATATGTGGAATCAAAAATATTACACATATCAACATATCTACAAAATTAAAACAGACTCCTAGACATAGAAAACAGATTTGTAGTTGTGAAGGGGGAGGGGTGTGAGAGAGGGAAGGATTGGGAGTTTGGGATAAGTAGAGAAAAACTACTATGTGCAGGATAGATAAACAGCAAATCCTACTCTGTATTACTGGGAACTATATTCAATATCCTGTGATAAACTATAATGGAACAATATGAAAAGAATGTGTGTGTATAACTAAGGCACTCAGCTGTACAGCAGAAATTAATACAAAATTACAAATCAATTATACTTCAATACATTTTTTAAAAGATCATTTTAATCAGTTTATAAATCTATATGTACTTTAATATAAATTTAACATATTTTAAAATATATTTAATATATTGTAAATGTAATAGTAGCTTTGTAATTTAATATATTTATAAATTAAATTTTCATTTTATGTTATATATTTTATATTTATATTGTATTATTATTTATACCTGTTTCTTCTTACAACAGTCCTATGAAAATTTTTTCATCTCTCTCTATATCACATAAGTGAGAATTTATATAGACAAATGCTGGACTGCAAAACATGACTATTCATAGAAATCCCCATAACCCACCATATTAGTGACATTATGGCCTCTGTAAACGACTTCTTCATTCCCATAATTAATAGATAGGCACACTGAACAAAAAGAAGGTAAATTAATTCTTCTATTTTCATTTCAAATGTGAGACCAAAGTCAGTTTGAAAAGAAACACTTATTAGCTACTGTGGAGGTGACTGAGAGCTGGTATAGGAATAAACTGATCAACACTTGATCTTTCACCCCCTATATGTGCACTGTTTGTAAATCTCTCCTCCTCTCTGGGCTTCTCTTCCTTCTTAGAAATGGAGGGTCAAACACCCACCTCTAGAACATGTATGGCAAAATTAAGTTGTCATATGGGAGTTTGGAATTTAATAAATATGTGATCACTTTTTGTAAATAATTTCAATCACTATTGAAATATGTATGTAGTAATTAAGTGCAAACTCCCATTTAAAGACTGTTTATGGATTAGGTGGCAGAGAGGCTGAGATGTTCTTATTTCAGGGCACTGGAGCATGGATGATATGAAATCCTAAAATGTGTCTCAGCTCATGTAATAAGATGTACCATCTTTTCCTTTTCTGACTCTTTTCCCCTCATACTTATGAAAGTTTCTGCAATGACTTTTCAACCATTGAATCCTACAGATGCTATTAAATGGAAAATAAAAATTCCCATCGAAAATGTATGACATAGACACAAATAAGCCCTATTTTATCTTGTCTATAGTCATACAGAAAATTCCTAAGAAGAATGAAAACACTGGCATGAATGGTCCACTGAGTGGAAGCCATGTGGTCCACATTTTATTTCTATGAAAAATGGAAGGGTTTATTATACACTTATCCAGGCTTTTTTTTTTTTCATTCTTGGTGCCTCCTCTGTGCCTGCAGATTATAGTCTCCTGCGAATCAGAAATAAATGAGCCTCGGAGTTCCCGTTGTGGCTCAATGGTTAACGAATCCGACTAGGAACCATGAAGCTACTGGTTTGATCCCGGGCCTTGCTCAGTGGGTTAAAGATCTGGCGTTGCTGTGAGCCGTGGTATAGGTTGCAGATGTGGCTCAGATCCTGCGTTGCTGTGGCTCTGGTGTAGGCCAGCGGCTACAACTCCAATTAGACACCTAGCCTGGGAACCTCCATATGCTGTGGGAGCGGCCCTAGAAATGGCAAAAAAAAAAAAAAGAAAAAAAGAAAAAAGAAAGAAAGAAAGAAATGAGCCTCTTTCAGTTCTCTACATATGTGGAAAAGGTAGCAGTATAAACAAAAATAATATGTCCTGTCAGGGATATAGGAAAACAATAATATCAGGTCAACAGATAAAGTCAAATGACATGAGAGTTAGACTTACCACTATTTGTAACAAATATCTATTTTTTTCCCTTTTCTAAAGCACCCATTACATAGTTTTTGCATAGAGGGAATCAATTATTCATTTAGTTCTTATCCAATGGATTTGTATCAACAAGGAATAAATTTATTTTACAATTCTAAGTCTCAGAAATACTGAGGAATTCCCCCCTAATATACTAAGAATAAGGGGAGCACACAGGAGTCAAAATTAAGTTGTCAGAGAGTTCCGTGGTGGTGTAGCGGCTTGAGGGTCTGATGTCCCTGCTGCAGTTTGAGTTTGGTGTGAGTTTGATCCCTGGCCTAGGAATATCTGTATGCCATGGGCAAGGCCAAAATAATTTTTATTGTTTTCAGTCTCTGAGTCCCCCCACACTAAATTTCAATGTTTCCAGACTTTCTGAGAGTTTCATGCAGAAGTACAGAAGTCTTGATATGGGTACATCTGAGTTACTTAAAAAAAAAAAAAAGACAACTCTTCATTTTCCTGAGTGGAAACAGACTTTAAGGCTCTGACTTTATATGTCTCCTCTTATGATTGAGTAGGCTGATTATAAGCATGGAGGAGGAGGTAGACTATTGAAGTGAAATCCAGGAGTAGGGTCAACAGAGAGACTGGCTCTTAAATATGTTGTGCCAATTCTTCCTATGACCTTCGCCTGTGACCTCACCTCCCACCACCACATGGTTGATGCAGCAAGTCCTACCTACTGCCCTGTACTGCGGTCCTCCAGAAAACTCCAAAGGGAATGGCATAGTGAGCAAAGAGTCTCTACCAACACTGATCTGGAAAAGACTGTTTAGGTTGGTAGGGGGAAGACAGCCCAGATGGCCTATGTCTGGAGTCAGTCTGTCGAGAATGACTGGCTTCAAACTGGGCTTCAACCTTTTTGAACTCATGACCTGGTACAAGTTTTATAAAACACTGTGCTCCTATTATGCTATTAAAATAATAGTTATGTCTGTGCACTTATAATTGGAGGGAGATCACGCATGTAAAATCAAACAAGATGCATTAAAAAATACTTAGAACCTGGTACTTAGGAAGCCCTCAATAATAGTGCATCCTGTTATGGTTAATGTAAGCCTTATTCTCCTCTTTGTCCTCATTACTGCTTCTATAATCACTGGAAGTACCTAGGGGGCAATTTAGAGACCCATTTGTTGCTGCAGGTGGGGAGATGCCAAGCAGAGCCAGAACCAGTGATGGTGGAAGCACAAACTGAATGAGAATTATCACATTCCCACCAGAACAAAGAACATAAACCTCAGAGGTTCTGGTCCCAAATTGTGTATACTGGTGCCCCCTCATGTCTCTAACCCAACTGCCATGTGTCCTCCCAAGGAGGAAATCAGGCTCCCAACAGTCCCTCCATCAATTGCTCTCTCCCTTCGGCACTTACTAGGCTGGAATGCATCTCTCTTGGGCTACGACCAAGGTGTACAGATTCACTGCCCTCTCCTTCCTGGTGTGTGATGAAGTCGGGATCCCTCCTCAGGACCGGCAGGAAGACAGACAGCCTGGGAACTGCTGATGCAGGTGCCCACAAAGAATGGAGACACAGGTGTGCAGTCACACCGTTAGAACTGGCAAGCTAAAGAGCTGGAGGCACTGGCCAATTATGTACAGTGGTGTGACCTTAAGGCTCAATGCACAAAGGTCATAATTAGCCAACTGGTCCATGTGGTCCTGTCTCTGGAGACCTACTAGTATTAATGGAAGAGGACAAGGGGAAACGTGAATGTACTTGTTAGGATGAAAGGGTACCTCGTGTCCTTAGGAATAAATTCACCTGTACGTCTTGCTTCTTACTTCCAAGTATAGGGTCTTAACACAAGATACAGACCTTACCCCCTCCAATTTAACACTCGGTGTGTTATTTTGACACTGTAAATCAAATGTATCGATCACAAAATCTATGCAATATTAGGTTTTCTGTATCAAAAATGATATTCTTTCTATTTTCTTAGTTACTATTTGACTCTAAAGATAATTCATATTCATATCTTATCCTTTATGTGGGCTGGCATTTTATATGGTGGAGAGTTACATGTTTTAGTGACAGGTTTTTTTCAATTTTAAAGTTTTATTGAAGTATAGTTGGTGTACAAGGTTGTGTTAATTCCTGCCATACAGCAGTGATTCAGTTATTCATGTACATGCATCCATTCTCATTCAGACTTTTCTCCCTTTGGTGCTAATTTGAATATGCCTTTGGTCTAAGTTTTTTCCTCTCATTGAATTACACTGACATATCAGAAAACTATTTTTTTTACTTAAATATTAACCGATACTTAAATATTTCAGAGAACCTCCCAGAGGTTGCAATCAGCATGTCAGCCAGGGCTGCAGCATCTCAAGGACTGACTGGCAGAAGCTCACTTTAACTCACAGGGCTGTTGGTGGATCCATGTGTTCACAAGCTATTGACCAGAGAATCTGCACAGTGCCTTGACACATAGGTCTCCTCCTTGGGAAGTTGGATCTTACGAATATTTTTTTTTCTCCATTCCCAGAAGTGAATTCCCAGCATTTACAAACATGATCATGCAGGAAGTAAGTTTCTAGATACACTTCACACTCAATGAGGGTAAAATTGGGAGCATCTCAGATATGGTCCATCATGCAAGACCCAAACTTTTGAAAACTTTTTCTTTTGGCACAAAAAGACTTGAGTCCTGCCCATTTGTTTTCTGCCTAGTCCCAAATTCATCCCACATCATGATCACAGCAAAAATTCCCTGGGCATAACTAGTAAATGGGTAGAACTTCTACTCTACTGGGTACTTCTGCAGGTCCCACTCTACTGCTTCAGGTGACACAGTCTCAAGTAGACCCCCTGGTTTCTGACTCATTAGGGGAGCCATTCCATCCACATCAGGCCAATCTGCAACCATCCCATTGTCAAATGTAGCAAATATGCCAGTGTTTCTGATTTATGTTAACTAGAGAAGTATAACTCACAACACAGTATATTTTTGTAAGATTTCTTTTTTTATCATTTTATTTTATTTTAAAATTGTAATCAATTGTTATTTCCCTAATACATTTTTTTTCTACTGTAGAGCATGGTGACCCAGTTACACATATATGTATACATTCTTTTTTTTTTGTCACATTATCATGTCCCATATTTAGTGACTAGACATAGTTCCCAGTGCTACACAGCAGGATCTCATTGCTAATTCATTCCAAAGGCAATAGTTTGCATCCATTAACCCCAAGCTCCCAATCCATCCTACTCCCTCCCCCTTGGCAACCACAAGTTTATTCTCCAAGTCTGTGATTTTCTTTTCTGTGGAAAGGTTCATTTGTGCCATATATAAGTTTCCAGATATAAGTGATATCATATGGTTTTTGTCTTTCTCTTTCTGACTTACTTCACTCAGGATGAGAGTGTCTAGTTCCATATATGTTGCTGCAAATGGCATTATTTTGTTCTTTTTAAAGGCTGAGTAGTATTCCATTGTGTTTATATACCACATCTTCCTAATCCAATCATCTGTCAATGGACATTTGGGTTGTTTCCATGTCTTGGCTATTGTGAATAGTTCTGCAGTGAACATAGGGTTCATAAGGTTGATGTCGCAGAATGTTTTGCCTATGTTCTCGCTCAGGATTTTGATGGTGTCTTGTCTTCTATTTAAGTCTTTCAGCCATTTTGAGTTTATTTTGGTGCCTGGAGTGAGAGTGTGTTCTGGTTTCATTGATTTGCATGCAGCTGTCCAGTTTTCCCAGCACCACTTGCTGAAAAGACTGTCTTTTTCTCGTTTTATATTTTTGCCTCCTTTGTCAAAGATTAATTGACCAAAGATGTCTGGATTTATTTCTGGGTTCTCCATTCTGTTCCATTTGTATGTATATCTGTTTTGGTATTAGTACCACACTGTCTTAATGACTGTGGCTTTGTAATATTGCCTGAAGTCTGAGAGAAGTCTCCTGTTTGGTTTTTGTTCTTCAGAATTCTTTTGGAAATTCTGGGTCTTTTGTGGTTCCATATAATTTTTTGGATTGTTTGCTCTAGTTCTGTGAAAAATGTCATGGGTAACTTGATAGGGATTGCATTGAATCTGTAGATTGCTTTGGGTAGTATGGCCATTTTTACAACATTAATTTTTCCAACCCAGGAGCATGGAATATCTTTCCATATGTTTACATATTCTTTAATTTCCTTGATTAATATTTTATAGTTCTTGGCATATATGTCCTTTACCTCCTTGGTCAGGTGTATTCCCAGGTATTTGATTTTTTGGTGTGCAATTTTAAAAGGAATTATATTTCTGACATTTCATTGTTAGTATACAGAAATGTGACTGATTTCTGAAAGTTAATCTTATATCCTGCTACTTTGCTGAATTTATTAATCAGTTCAAGTAGTTTTTGGGTTGAGTCCTTAGGATTTTCTATATATCATAACATGTCATCAGAATAAAGTGACAGTTTTACCTCTTCTCTTCCTGTTTGGATGCCTTTGATTTCTTTTGTCTGATTGCTGTGGCCAAGACTTCCAATCCTATGTTGAATAACAGTGGTGAGAGTGGGCATCCCTGTCTTGGTCCAGATTTTACTGGGAAGACTTTCAGCTTTTCTCCAGTGAGTATTATATTTGCTGTGGGTTTGTCAAGAATGGCTTTGATTATGTTCAGGAATCTTCCCTCTCTACTCACTTTGGTGAGAGTTTTTATTATGAATGGATGTTGGACTTGTCAAATGATTTTTCTGCCTCTATTGAGATAATCATGTGGATTTGGACTTTTCTTTTGTTAATGTGGTGTATGATGTTGATTGATTTGTGTATGTTGAACCAACCTTGTGAACCTGGGATGAATTCCACCTGGTCATGGTGTATGATCTTTTTGATATGTTGTCGGATTCGGTTGGCTAAAATTTTGTTGAGAATTTTTGTGTCTAAATTCATCAAAGATATTGGTTAATGATTTTCTTTTTTGGTGGTATATTTGTCAGGTTTTGGAATTAGGGTGATTTTGGCATCATAGAATGTCTTTGAGAGTGTTTGTTCTTCTTCAACCTTTTCAAAAAGTTTAAGGAGGATGGGTAAAACGTCCTCTTTGTAGGTTTGGTAGAATTCGCCTGTGAAGCCATCTAGTCCTGGACTTTTATTTTCAGGGAGTGTTTTTATGACATATTCAATTTCATTTCTAGTGATCGTTCTGTTCAGTTGATCTATTTCTTCTTGATTCAGTTTTGGCAGGTTCTAGGTCTCTAGAAAGATGTTCATTTCTTCTAGGTTTTCGAATTTGTTGCCATATAGTTGTTGATAGTATTCTCTTATGGTTTTTTGTATTTCTGTAGTATCCATTGTGATGTCTCCTTTTTCATTTCCTATTTTGTTTATTTGGGTTTTTTCTCTCCTCTTCTTGGTGACTCTAGCCAGAGGTTGTCAATTTTATTTACCTTTTCAAAAACAAGCTCTTTCTTTTTTAATGTTTTATTTAATTTTATTGGAGTGCAGTTGAATTTCAAAATTGTATTAGTTGCCAGTGTACAGGAAAGTAAATCAATTATACATATAAATATATACACTCCCTTTCATATTCTTTTCCCATATAGGTTATTACAGAGTATTGAGTAGATTTCCCTGCACTATAGAGTAGGTCCTTGTTACCTATCTTGTTCCCTGGTGGCTCAGTGGGTTAAGGATCTGGCATTGTCCCTGCTGTGGCTTGGGTTTGATCCCTAGGTGGGGAACTTCTGCATGCCACTGGCATGGCCAAAAACAAACAAACAAACAAACAAAAAAACTGTATGCTCAGATTACACCCAAATTCAATTAAATCAGAATATCTAGTGGTGAGACCAAGTTGTCAGTAGTTTAAACTTCCCAGATGATTTCAATAAATGTCAAGGTTGAGAAGGAGAATCATATATCCTCATAACATAACTGCATATGCAGATTTGAAAAATAGAAATTACTATGGAAAATACACAAGAGCTATGAAAAAGTTGTAAATGTTCAATATATTGAAAGAGAATTATTAATCTTTCTGATGCCTGGATCATCAAAGGTAAAATACAGAATACCTGTATATATAATAATATTCAGTCATGCAGTGATTATGATGTATAAGGGATCCTAGGATACTCCACCAGTCACATTTAAAGCCATAAAGGAGAAAGCACATTGAAATATTAAGCCAGGAGAGGTATCAAGCCCAAAAGAGCTACAAAAATGATGTAATAAGAGAGTGAGAATTTCAAGTATATATGTTCAGTTTTGCTGCATTATCCAGCCAACACTCCAAATGGGTGGCACAGGTACTCAGATTATACTGACTTTCTGAGAAACCTCCTCATGGCCCTTTTGATGTCACTGTTCCTCAGACTGTAGATGAAGGGGTTCAGCATGGGGGTGACCACAGTGTATACCACCGAGGCCACTGCATTCTTCTTGGGAGAATGTGAGACAACTGAGCTGAAGTATACCCCAAGGACTGTTCCATAAAATAAGCAAACACCTGCCAGGTGAGACCCACAGGTGGAGAAGGCTTTATACCTCCCACCTGATGAGGGGATTTTCAGAATGGAGGAAACAATTTTATAGTAAGAATAAAAGATCCCTGAGACAGGAAAACCAGCAAAAATGGAACCCACAAAATACAGGGTTATGTTATTGGTGGAAGTGTCAGAACAGGCAAGCTTGAGGAGTTGAGAAGGGTGACAGAAGAAGTTCAAAACTTCCACATCCTTAAAGTAAGTAAGTTGGAAGACAATCAAGTTGTGTACCTGGGAATCCAAAAGGCTAACAAAAAAAACACCAAAACTAAGATGCAACAGAGGCGTGAGTTCATGATGACCAGGTAGTGCAGTGGATGGCAGATGGCCACAAACCTGTCATAGGCCATTGCAGTCAGAAGAGTACCATCCATACATCCAAAAAGAATCAAAATAGACATCTGTGTCAGGCAGCCAACATAGGAGATAATATGGTTGTGAGTGTGAATGTTCACAATCATCTTGGGGATGGTGCTAGAAATGAAGCCCATGTCAGTCAAGGACAGGTTGAAGAGGAAGAAGTACATGGGAGTGTGGAGGTGGGAGTCAGAGGTGACAGCCAGGATGATAAGCAGGTTCCCCAATATGGTGACCAGGTACATGGACAGGAACAGGACAAAGAGGACGGGCTGCAGGTCTGGATCATCTGAGAGACCCATGAGGAAGAATTCTGAGACACTTGTTAGATTTCCAGTTCTATGTAGCTTGGACACCTTTTTGAAAAGAAAAGAAGGCTCCAAATAAGGAAATAAGTAAGTGAGCATGCAGCACAGTGTCCGTATTTTGGATGCAAGCCATTCATTTCTAAGGTCATATACCCCAGGGCCTTCAGCAATATTTCTCAGTGTGACAAATTTTATCTGCTTAGAATATTTTCCTCATTGGTTTCTGGGTTAGTCACCTATTTCTATTCACTACACTGAGAGGTAAAAGGGAGCAAGAACATTAGAGACAATCCATCCATGATCTCAGTGAAACACAGCCTACTTTAAAAATAATGTGGAATGAGAAACTGCCTTCGTCCTTAAAAAAAAAATTTGAATTTAAATAAATCAAGACATAGTTACAAAAATCTTATTTTATTCAAACACAATTCTAGATATTTCCTTCATTTAGAAAATTTATAAATCTCTATGAAATGCAGGACTTTGTACTCTGGAGTCTAAATTAGAAATGGATATTCATAATCAGAAAACATTTTAGGAGTTCCTGCTTTATCTGAGTGTTTTAAGAAACCGACATACGTCAAACAGCATTTCTACCTATGTTTTCATCAAGCAGTTCTATAGTATCTGGCCTTGCATTTAGGCCTTTAATCTATTTTGATTTTATTTTTATGTATAGTGTTAGAGAATGTTTTGATTTCCTTCCATTTTTCCCAGAACCACTTACTGAAAAGTCTGTCTTTTTGCAATTATATATTATAGCCATATCCATGGTAGATTAGTTGACCATAGGTGCATAGATTTATTTCTGGGCTTTCTATCTGATCTATGCATTTGCTTTTGTGCCAGTACCATACTGTTTTGATGACTGTATCTGTATAGTATAGTGTGAAGTCAGGAAACTTGATTCCTCCATTTCTCTTTTTCTTTTTCAATATTGCTTTTTATATTTGGGTTTTTTATGTTTCCTTATATATTTAAAATATATTGTTCTAGATCAGTGAAGATTGTCTTTGGATCTTGCTTGATCCACCTCCTAGAACAAAGTCAATAAAAATAAAAATGGATGGAAATAGAGAATCTCATACGGAGTGAAATGAGCCAGAAAGACAAAGACAAATACCATATGATCTCACTTATAACTGGAATCTAATATCCAGCACAAATGAACATCTCCTCAGAAAAGAAAATCATGGACTTGGAGAAAAGATTTGTGGCTTCCTGATGGGAGAGGGAGGGAGTGGGAGGGATCGGGAGCTTGGGCTTAGCAGACACAACTTAGAATAGATTTACAAGGAGATTCTGCTGAATAGCATTGAGAACTTTGTCTAGATACTCATGTTGCAACAGAAGAAAGGGTGGGGGAAAAATGTAATTGTAATGTATACATGTAAGGATAACTTGATCCCCTTGCTGTACAGTGGGAAAATAAAATAAAATAAAATAAAATAAAATAAAATAAAATAAATAAAAATAAACCAATGGGACAAAATTAAACTCAAAAGCCTTGTCACATAAAAGGAAGCCATTAAAAAACAAAACAACAAAACTCAGAATGGGAAAAAAAACTTTGCAAATGATGCTACAGACAAGGGCTTAATCTCCAAAATATACAAACAACTCAACAACATAAAACAAACAACCCAATCAAAAAATGGTCAGAAGAACTAAGTAGACATTCCTCCAAAGAAGACATATGGAGGGCCAACAGGCACATGAACAAAAACTCAACATCACTAATTATTAGAGAAATGTAAATCAAATCTATGATGAGGTACCACCTCACAATGGTCAGAATGACCACCATTAACAAGTCAGCAAGTAACAAATACTGGAGATGGTGTGGAGAAAAGGGAACCCTCCTATACTATTGATGGAAATGGAAATTGATGCAACTACTGAGGAAAATAGTATGGAGGATCCTCAGAAAACTAAATATAGAGCTACTATATGATATAACAATCCCACCCCAAGGCATATATCTGGACAAAACTTTCACTGAAAAAAATACATGCACCCCTATGCTCACAGCCACACTATTCACAAGAGAGAAGAAATGGAAACAACCTAAATGTACATCAACAGATGAATGGATTATGAAGGTGTGGTACATGTATACAATGGATACTGCTCAGCCATAAAAAAGAATGAAATAATTTCATTTGAGGTAACATGATTGCAATTAGAGATTCTCATACTAAGTACGTCAGAAAGAGAAAGACAACTACCACATGATATTATTTATATGTGGTATCTAAAATATGTCACTATCTACAAAGCAGAAACTTACTCATAGACATAGGGGACAGACTTGTGATTGCCAAGAAGGAGGAAGAAGAAGTGAAAATACAGACACCTCAGCCTCAGCCTAGAACCAATATCAGGATCTCTACATGTGAATTTTGATCACATTAATGTGAATCTGGGCTTGATAAACATTGCCTTGGAATATTGCCCAACACTTAGAGAAAGCTCCATGAGTATTACCTATAATTGTTCTCATCAATATCTACCACTACTTATTAAATATGAACATTTAGTAATACTTGTTTCAGTTCTTATATTTTATTGAGATGTGAAACATTAACTGATAACATTTGGCTTTTCTTGGATCTCAGCTCAATCCCATCCTTCTGCATACCTGTCCCTGAAATGCAACCAGTGTCATGAAGTTGATGGTATATTTCCTTGTCAATGTTCCCATGACATCGATATGAATTTATGTACCTATAAACAGCTTTCTTAAAATTTTGCCTCTAAAATCTGCTTTAGAGGTAACATAACTTTGAGGTTATGTTTCTTTGTGAAGCATAAACAACTGCTTAAAACATTTTTCCTGATGTACATAATCACATAACACAAAACATCATTTAATTTACTTATAAATCTATATTTATATATTTTAATATAAATTTAACACATTTAAATGATATACTTAACATGTTTACTGTAAATATATAATCATATATTTTATTTGTTAAATAAATAATGTACATCACACATTTTATATTATATTATTATTTATATCAGTTTTTTCTTATAGCAAGGCTATGAAAATTCTTGTACTCTCTTCATATTGTACAAACGAGAACATGTATATATCTGTGAGTGGTGATTAGTGCAATTTCTAAGAACTGGGACATATTCAGTTTTACTAATATTAATTGCTTATATTTGTTTCAATATAAAAATCATTTTATATCAACCACATCAACTTTTACTAAGGTATAATTTGAAAAAATATTTCTTTTTTTGCCATATCTTTACTTTAGTTTTTAATTTTTTATTAAAATATAATTGATTTACAGTGTTAATTTCTGCTGGACAGCAGTGACCCAGTGATATATATATATATATTCTTTTTCTCATACTATCTTCCATCATATTCTATCCAAAGAAATTGGATATAGTTCCCTGTGCCATACAGTAGGACATCATTGTTTATGAGTCCTAAATGTAATAGTTTGCATCTACCAACCCCAATCTCCCTGTCCATCCCTCTCCCTTTCCCCTTCCCCGTGCCAACCACAAGTCTGTTCTCTATGTCTCTAAGACTGTTTCTGTTTTGTACATAGGTTCATTTGTGCCATATTTTGGTTTCTACATATAAGTGATATCATTTGGTATTTGCTTTTCTCTTTCTGAAATCTATCTTGTGATAATATCATGATACCTGCACATGACGTTTTCATCTTGCATAAGAAATTGTTTCAACCTTAGATATCAAAACTGGACTGACAAACATGACTATAGGAAATCCTATAATCCATCATGTTAGTGCCATTTTGGCCCCTCTAAACTACTGCCTCATTTCCATAATTCACAGATAGATGCACTGAACCAAAAGAGGATAAATCAATTCTTCTACCTTCATTTCACATCTGGGACCCAAGTAGCTTAGAAAACACCCACTCATTGGCTACAATGGAGGTGACTGAGAACTGTTGCAAAATAAGCAGATCAATATTTGAGTCCTGGGTCTTTCACTTCCTATATGTGGAGTATGTGTAAATCTCTCTTCCTCTCCGTGTCTCTGTTTCTTCTTAGAAATAAAGAATTTAATACCCACAATTTGACCATGTATGGACCTATAAGGTGTTTGTAACTTGGAGATATTGCATCATTTTTATAAAGAATGTCAATCATCATTGGGATAAGGTGTTTATTAATTAAATACAATTCCCAAAATTTAATGAAGTTTTGTGGATTATATGCCAGTGAGGTTGGAGACTTTGCTGTCTCAATACATGGAAGAGAATGACATGAAATCCAAAATACGTATCAGCTCATGAAATAAAATGTACTGTCCTGATATTTTTCTGACTTCATTCTTCCCCATACTTATAAAATTTTCTGAAATGGTTTTTTAATGGATCCTGCAGATACTATTAAATGGTAAATAAAGGTCCCATAGAAAACCTATCACATAGTCACAAACAAGCACTATTTCATCTTGTTCTAGTCGTATGGTACATTCTGGAAAGAATGAAAACACTGGCATGAATGGTTCACTGTTTGGAAATCATATGCCCACAACTATGTTTCTATGAAAAATGGAAGGGTTTATTCAACACTTAAATGTATTTCTTTTTATTGATGGTGCCTCCTCTTTGCCGACAAGATATAGGCTCTGAGAATCAGAAATAAATGAGCCTGTTCAGACATTTCTGCATATATGAAGAATGTACTTGTAGAAACAAAAATAAAATGTCCTGTCAGGGGTGTAGAAAAACCATGCTATCAGATCAAAAGATATTTAAACCTAATAACATTAGAATTAGCCTTATCATTATTAGTAACAAAATATTGAAAATTCATTTTCCCCTTTATGCATCCATCACATAATTACTGCAGAGAGGGCAACCATTATGTGTCCCATCCTAATTGAGTGGATTTGTATCAAAAAAGAATTGACTTAGTTGACAATCCCAAATCTCATGTATTCTAAGAAATTGTCCCTAATGCACTGAGAATGAGCAGAGCACCAGGGATTCAAAACTAAGTTTTTATTCTCTGAGTCCCATGCCCTAAACATCATTGTTTTCAGACTTTCTGAAAGTTTCAAACAGAGGTTCAGAGGTCTAACCACAGATACATCTGAAATACATTATTTTAAATTGTTTTCATTTTCCTGGGTAGGGGTGGACCCTAAGACCCAGATTTTATGTTTCCTTTTCTGGTTGAGTCAGCTGACTATGCGTATGGAGGAGGAAGTGGATAATTGAAGTAAAATCCAGGAGCAAGATTAACAGAGAGATCTACCCTTAAATATGCTGCACCGATTCTTTTGTGATTTTGCCTGTATCTCACACATCTTTCCTATCATCGATGCAGTAAATGCTACAAAACTCCACAGAGAAGGGCATAGTGAGTGGGGAGTTTCTGCCAGCTCTCACAGGGAAGATATGTAACTGCTGAGGTTGGCAGGGGGAAGCCTGTCCAGATGCCCTGTGTCTGGAGTCGGTCTGCCCAGGCTGACTGGCTTAGAACATGACTTTAACACTTACTAACCAATACAATAGTACATGTTACATAAAATGTTGTGCATTCCTCTTATTAAAATAATCCTGAGGTGTGGATACGCAATTTAAGAGAGATGACACAGACATAATCAAAAAAGAGACATAAAATGCATACCTCAGAACCTGACACTCATCAACAGTGCATGATGTTATGCTCTTCCTCCTCCTCATTACTTTCATAATCCTTTGAAATGCTAAGGGGGTAGTTTAGAGGACACATGTTCTGCTATGATAGGGAGATGCCAGCCAGTGACAGAGCCAGAGAGGGTGCATTCTGAAGTCTGAATGAGAATTTTCACCCCAATTAAAGCTGAGAATATAAACTTCATTGGCATCTGATCCAAAACTCTGTATAGTTGTGCCCCTTCATCTTTCTATCCCAACTATCATGTTTGTGCCCATAATGAGGAAAGAATGTTCCCAATATTTCTTATTTTAATCACCCTTTCCCCTCAGCACTTACTAGGGTGGGTGGCATTTCTGCTGGATGATGACCAAAGAGTACAGATGCACGGCCCTCTCCTGCCTGGTGTGTGATGACGTCTCAGGGCCCCTCCTCAGAACTGGCAGGAAGTCAGACTCAGGCTAGGGACTGCTGATGCAGGTACTCACAAAGGATGGAGACATGGATGTGGAGTCACACTCTTAGAACTGGCACACTAAAGGGCTGTAGGCACTGGCCAATTATGTACAGTGGTGGGACCTTAGGGCTCTGTGCATGAAGATTATAATTAGCCGGTTGGTCCATGTTGTTCCAGTCTCTGGAGCCTCGTTAGTATTAATGGAGGAAGAAAAAAAAAGAAAAGTGAATGTGCTTGGGAGGTTCTGGGTCCCTCCTCTATTCAGGAGGAAGTTCACCTATTCCTTTGGCTTCTTACTTCCAAGTTGCAGAATATTAACATCAAATTCAGACTTTTCCCCCCCAAGTTAATCACTCATTGTATTATTTTGATCATTATAAATCCATTATCTTAATTCACAAAATCTATGCAGCAAGAATCCCACACCAAGAATGTGATACTCTTTCCATTTTCTCAGTTAATATTTGACTTTTGGAATAATTTATCTTCATTATCTTAGTCTTTGCTTGGGAAGGCACTTTATATTGCAGAGATTTACAGGGTTGAGTGGTTTTTTCAGGGTTTTTTCCTTTCTTTTTTTAAAATTAAATTTAACATTTTACAGTTTTCATTTTTTAATGAAATTATAGTTGTTATACAATGCTGTGCCAATTTCTTGGGGTTTCGTTCTTATCTCAAAGAGTCTTCACTTCCAAGATTTCCTCTAATGGAATTATGTTGAAATATTAGGATGCTTTGATTTTTACTCTTTATTTTGAAACTGATATTTACTTTAATATTTCAGAGGGCCTCCCAGAAGGTTGCGATCAAGCAGTCAGTCAGGGCTACAGACACCTGAATGCTTGATTAGCCGAGGGGCATATTTCAAGCTCACTTATGGGGTTGTTGTTAGTATTCACATATACACAGGATATTATCTAGAGAATTCCCACAGTTCCTTGACCCATGGGCCCCTGATGGAGTAACTTACCACATGGAAGCTGTGTCCTATCAACCGAGAGAGGAAGAGAGACACAATAAGGAAAAAACTCTAATCCCTAAAGTGACATATCCCAACATGTATTCCATATTCTCATTGTCAAAATCAAGTTACTATGTCCATCTGTTAGTCAATGGGGGGGAAGTATGCAAGGCATGAAAACCAGGATTTGGAATCCATAGGAATATCTCAAAATGGCTCACCACAGAAGCCTCATCTGCTCTAAGAACTTTGTGCTCCAAGTACTTCAAGACTCAAGTCCATTTACCTGCTTTCTAGCATACCCCCAAATTCATCCCACCATGATAATCTACATAAAATAATCTGGAGGTGCCCAAGCAAATGGGTAGATCTTCCCCTCCACTGGACACTCCTGCAGACACTCTTCTACTGCTTCCGGTCATTCAGTTTCAAGTAGACCCCCTGATTTCTGACAAATTAAGAGAGCCCTCCCCATCCACATCAGGCCAATCTGCAGCCATTCCAATGCCAAATTTAACCAAAGTTCCCAGGTGGACTCCATTCTCCCTAAATCTATTTGCTTTAGGTTTATTTGTGTTTTCAGCTCTTGAAGGCTTTAATAAAATGTGGTTTGGAACTACTTGTTTTTTTGCGAGTGGATAGAGTGGGATGTACGTGGATAGAGGGGTGGTATAACCTTCTCAGTCTTATCCGTGCAGCCTTCCTGACACAGTGACCTCTCTGCTGAGGAATGCGGAGATGGGTTTGTCATTAAGTGATAGGAGGAAAGCTGTAATGTATAACAAAGCAAATTGGATATGGAGCAAAGCATGTTATTTACCTGTGTGTGAATAAATGACAGAGAGTATATTTAGGAGAGAACACATGGCAGGTAAGTAGAGGTGGATATGAGAGTTGGAGACTGGGTATTGTGGAATCTAAAATAATTAGTCCACAGAGGGAAAATGTATAAATAAACCGATTGAACAATGATTTCAAGGAATAAGATTCTAGAGTCAATGAGAAATATGAATTTATAGGACATGAGACAAGAAAACCAGTGGTAGTTATGTTTATACCATTTAAAAAAATCCTTTAACCCACTGTGCTAGACTGGGGATCGAACCAGCACCTCTGCAGCAACCCAAGCTGCTGCAGTCCAATCCTCAATCCACTGCACCACAGTGGTAACTCCAATACTCTTTTTGATCACCTTCTGACAATGAAGTTAATTTTAAGTGAGCATCTTGGAATTTATGTTACCTGATATTACAAACTGTGATGTTGATTAAGATGCAAAACATCTTTCTAACTTCCTCATCTATCGAATAGTGTTAACCAAAAAATTTAACTGTATTCTAATAAGTATTTTTATTTACCCCCTCTCCAATAAAATTTGCTTTATGTTTGTTATCTATGCAGTTGGTAGAGAAATGTCTATCTAAATTACCTAAAGAGTGAAATGCAAAATAAATTAAACTGGTTTGCACAACTTTCAGAGGGAAAAAAACATTGTCTGACACATCTAGGAATGGGTGGACACTCATCTTGTGGGAAAAAAAACAGGAGCCCACAGATTTAGTTCTTGAGAAAGAATACAGGAAGCTATGGTAACTAAGTGAAGTCCTAAGCAGGCTGTTTCTAGTCAAGGAAAGAGATCCCATTTGCTGAAAGCATGCTTCTTTACAATCCTAAAGTAATGAAAAAGATGATAAATTCATTGTGATGACTTGGGTGATTTGATGATCCATCATTAGAGACACACAACAAGTAGAATATGACATCACAACCTATTTCCAGTGGTGTACCCAAACTAAGGCAGAGCCTTGACAACCACCTTTATTCCCTTTGAAAATATTTCAATCTTCCAATTTCAGGTGACTTACAAATTATTATATACCTTGTGAGGCAGTATCAGTCGGGATTTGGTGAAAATAAAAGAGAAACCAATGATTCATTTTAATGGAGAAAATTTAATACAGGAATTAGTTACAGAGTTATCGAGGGTTTGAAAAGCAGAAAAGGAACAAAGCATAAAACAATTATCATAAGTGAAGGAAGAAGTTACTACACCTAAGGAATGAGGGTATAAAGGGAACAGTTGAGAATTTAGGTTGAGCATTTCAGGCAAAGAGACTTTCTGACTATTCATGAATAAATGTAAGATGAACACAGGTAGAAAGTAGAGCAGTAATTTCAAGATCCCCATCCGAAAGCAAAGTATAGACGTGTGAGTTTGGAGCAGAAACAATCCCCTAACAAAGAGCACATAGGCCAAGCTCTAATGATATAGAAAAACACCTTAGGTGAGGAATCATTAATAGAAATAATGAGGTTGGAGTTCCTTTTGTGGCTCAGTAGGTTAAGTATCCAATATATTCTCTGTGAGGATGCAAGCTCAAACCCTGGTCTTGCTTAGTGGGTTAAGGATCCAGTGTTGCCACAAGCTGCAGCATAGGTCACAGATGTGGCTCAGATCCACTGTTGCTGTGAATGTGGTATAGGCCTGCAGCTGTGGCTCTGCTTCAACCCTTACCCTGAGAACTTCCATGTGTTGCAGCTTGGTGGTTAAAAAAAAGAAGAAAAGAATTAATGGGGAGAATAAATTGCCTGTTGCTACAGTAGGCTCTTCATATCTTCCCCTTTTGAGCTCTGATCTCTTTAAGATCTTCTTCTATGAGCAGTTAGGACCCAAGCCCTGTAAAATCACCTTGGAATGAAAGATCTTACTTAGATCAGAATTCTCAACCTCTGCCACAAACTCGAAACACCTACATTCTTTAAAAGAAAATCCTCATGCTCAGGACACAACCCATTCCAGTTATCAGAAACTCTGATGTTGAGATCCAATTGTGAGTATCTTTAAGCATCCTGGATGATTTCAATAAAAGCCAAGCTTGAGATGCAGTGGCATGACTCGTCGTACTTATCCTGCATAAACAGTATGGAAAAAGAGTTGTCAAAAATAATAGACATTTTCAATAATAAAAAGATAGTTGGTCATCTTCTCAGGAAGATTGGGTCACCATGATAAATTACAGACATCTCCATAGATATAATGAGTTAGCCATGAAGTAATCATGACATGCAAAGGACCTCAGAATAATCTCCTAGTCCCACTAAAGACATATCAAATGAAGGAATATTCAAATGTGAGGCAAGGAGAGGTATGAAGGCCATAAGAGCTACAAAAAGATGTGATGTGAGAGGTAAACTTTTCAGGTCCAGAAGTTGAATTTTGCTACATATTTCCAACATACACTCCAAAGTCAGAAGAGTACCATCCATACATCCAAAAAGAATAAAATTAGACATCTGAGTTAAGCAGCCCACATAGGAGAGGACTCTGCTCTGAGTTTGGATGTTCGTAATCATCTTGGGGACAGTGGTGGAGATGAAGCCCATGTCAGCCAAGGACAGGTTGCAGAGGAAGAAGTACATGGGGGTGTGGAGGTGGGAGTCAGAGGCAACAGCCAGGACGATGAGCAGGTTCCCCAGCATGGTGACCAGGTACGTGGACAGGAACAGGACCAAGAGGAAGGGCTGCAGGTCTGGATCATCTGAGAGGCCCAGGAGGAAAAATTCTGAAACACTTGTTACATTTCTGGTTCTGTGTAGCTTGGACAAATATTAAACAAAAAAAAAGGAGGGTTGAAAATAAGGAAATATGTAAGTGGGCATGCAGCATTCTTTCCATGTTTTGGCTGCAAGCAATTGATTTCCAAGGTCATATACCCCAGGACTTTCAACAAAATTTCTCAGTGTGATAAATTTTATCTGCTTAGAACATTGTCCTCTTTTCTGTGTTATTCACCTATTTCTATTCACTCTTGCTTTGTAAAACACTACTGAGGGGTAAAGGGAGCAAGAACCTTAGAGACAATCAATTCATGATCTAAATGGAATACAGCCTACTTCTTTTAAAATAATGTAGAATGAGAAATTGCCTTCCTCCTTAAGAAAAACATACTTTGAATTTAAAGAAATCGAGACAGTTACAGAAATCTTATTTTATGCAAGCACAATTCTAGGTATTTCCTTCATTTAGAATAATTATAAATCTCTATGAATGCAGAAACATGTCAGCTGGATTCAAAATTAGAAATGAATATTCATAATCAGAAAACATTTTAGGAGTTCCTGCTGTGGCTCAGGGGGTCAAGAAGCCAACGTATGTCAGAGAACATTCTGCCTATGTTTTCATCTAGCAGTTTTATAGTGTTGGTCTTACACTTAGGTCTTTAATCCATTTTGATTTTTTTTGTTCGGTGTTAGAGAATGTTCTAACTTCTTTCTTTTACATGTAGCTGTCCTGTTTTCTCAGCACAATTTATTGAAGAAACTGTCTTTTTGCAATTGCATATTCTAACCTTATTTGTCTAGATTACTTGACCATAAGTGCATGGCTTTATTTCTGGATTTTCTATTCTGTTCCACTGATCTATGACTCTGTTTTTATGCCAGCACCTTACTGTTTTTATGACTGTAGCTGTGTAGTATATTCTGAAGTCAGGAAGCCTGATTCCACCATTTCTGCTTTTTTTTTTCAAAAATTTTTTTGGCTATTTGGGGTCTATTTGTGTTTTCATATATAATTAAAATATTTTGTTGTACTTCTGTGAAGAATGTCCTTGGATCTTGTGATCTCAGCCATACTTCCCACAGTCGATACAGTAAGTGCTAGGTACTACCCTCCATGGTGTCCTCCAAAGGGAAGGGCATAGTGATCAGAGAGTCTCTGGTTGGCATGACAAAGAAGTGACATGATGTTTGGGTTGGAGGGTGGAAGCCTGCCCAAGTCCTCTGTGTCTGGAGTCAGTCTGCCCAGAATGACTGGCTTCAAACCTGGATTCAGCCCTATCTAACACACTACCTGGCAGAAGTTACATCAAATGCTGTGCTCTTTTCCTCTTAGTAAAATAAAAATTAAGTTCCCATTTGTGGCTCTGCCAGTTAAGGACCCAACATAGTCTCTGTGAGGATGTGGTGTGATCCCTGGCCTCACTCAGTGGGTTAAGGATCCAGCATTGCCGCAAGCTGTAGGATGGGTTGCAGATGTGAATCTGGTGTTGCTCTATCTGTGGTATAGATCTGCAGCTGTAGCTCTGATTCGACTCCCAGCCCAGAGATTTCTATATGCTACAGTTGCAACTGTAAAATAAATAAATATAATAATAATAATGAATTGCAGTTATAGCTTGGGAAAGATTATGCATGTGAAATCAAACAACATTCATAAAATGTACCTCTGAACTTGGCACTTAGGAAGCCCTCAACAACAGTAGATGATGTTATTATAGTTAACATCATCCTCATCATTGCTTTCATGATCCCTTGAAATGCTTAGGGAGACGTTTAGAGAGACCCCCTTGCCACTGCGTTTGGGGAAATACCAGCCAGAGCCAGTGGGGTTGGAGGCAGAGCTCAGAATGAGAGCTCTCCCACCCTCCAAATATAGTAATGTAATTGTCCTATGTCTTGGAACTGAAATTTTGTATATTGCTATCCTTCTTTCTGTCTATCTCAGCTTGTTGTGGAGGAAATCATGCTCCTAACAATCCCTCCATCAATCACTCTCTCCCCTCAGCACTTACTGGGCTGGGCTGCATCTCGGCTGGACCATAACCAAGGAGTACAGATTCACCGCCCTCTCCTGCCTGGGGTGTGATGAAGTCTCAGGATCCCTCCCCAGGACTGGCAGGAAGACAGACTCAGGCTGGGAACCACTGATGCAGTTGCTGGTAAAGGGAGGAGACAACAGGTGTGGAGCCACACCGTCAAAACTGGGAAACTAAAGGGAGTAAAGCCCTCTCCAGATATTTGCAATGGTGTGACCTTTGGGCTCAATGCACAAAGCTCTTAATTGGCTAATTGGTTCATGTTGCATCAATCTCTTGAGACTTGCTAATATTAATGGAAGAGGAATAACAAAAAAATAAATATCTTGGGAGGTTCTAAGTCCTTCTTCTACTCAGGAGGAAATTCAACTGTACTCCTTAGTTTTTACTTCCAACTTGTGTGATCTTAACATAAAATTCAGACCTCATCCCCCATGTAACCCCTCAATATGGGATTTGATATCTGTAACTCTACTGTGTTAAACATGAGATCTATGCAGCATTAGGTTTTCTATACAAGACTGTAATACTATTTTCATTTTCTCAGTAAATTGTCTCTAAAGATAACTTTTCTTTTTTGGCCATGACCACAGAATGCAGAAGTTCCAGGGCCAGGGATTGAACCCATGCTGCAGTTGCAACCTGACCCACAACAGTGACAACACTGAATCCTTAACCAATTATGCCACCAGGGAACTAAGAGTAATTTCTTATTTTCATTTCCTTAGCCTTTATTTGGGTTGGCATCTGATATGATGGAGATTTACAGGGATATTTACTACTTAGGTTGTGTCTTCAGTTCTAAGGGTTTTCTCTAATTGAATTACATTGGCATATTAGAAAACTATTGACTTTAACATATTTATTTGGTAAACAACATTTTATTTAATTATTTCAGAGGGCTATCTGGAAGGTTGCAATCAAGTTGTCTGCTCATGGCTTGACTGGTAGGGACCCACTTCTGAAACTATGCAAGAGCCTATGAGTCATTGTGTTTTGAAGTAAAAGACTTCCTTTTAGCCTCCCAGGCCTCTCCTCGGTCTCAAAAGTCTGTCTCAAGCATTACTGTTTATGATATATTGTTATAAGTAAAGTGTAGTTAAAACAGACTCATGATTTTATGCCCTTTCTTGGTCCATGAACTTACTCCAAACAGCTTTTCACAAATGACTACTTTCTTGCTTAATTGCATTCTTTTACTAATGATTATTTTCTAGTGAGAGTTATATTGAACCTGGTGTTTTCTTTTCCTTTGAAACACTCCCTGTAACGCCCCCTTCCTTTTGTGAGCAGTCTTCACTGAAGAGAGAAAGTCAAGGTGCAATAACACCAAAGACCGTCAGAAATTGTCACCAGACCACCTGACTCTGGCCTTCATGTCTTTGAAATGATCTCTGAAGGGAGAAGAATGCAGGCATCTCAATCCTTATCAATAGCCCTGTTTTTTCTGAGCTAAACCTATAAAACACCTTGGTATCCCCTCTCAAGGGAGGACACAGTCTTGATGGCCTTAGCCTGCTGTGGCCTCCTTTGCCTGGCAAAGCAATAAAGCAGTTCTTTCTGCTTCATCCAAAACTCCATCTCTGAGACTTAACTGGTGCCTGTGTACAGAATCCGATTTTGGCTCCACTTCCAAGGTCACTCACAAGGCTCTGGTAAGAGTCATGTGTTCACTGGCTATTGTCCAGAGTATCCCCTCATTTCATTGACACATGGCCTCCTGGTGAGGAAGTTGGGGTCCACTATCATGAGCAACTGAGAGAGTAAGAGAGAGGCAGCAAGAATAAAACCAGATTTCTTTTCACTCTATTCCCTGAAGCAGCTTCCCAACATTTCCTCCAGATCTTCATTGTTGGAAGGGAATCATGATGTCCAGCCCACAATCAATGGCAGAGAAATATACAAGGCATGAAAACCAGGAGTTGGGATCTGTGAAAGCATCTCAGATACTGCCCACCACATAGGTCTCATCTGCTATAAGAACTTTGTGCTCCAAGCACTTAGAGTCTCAAGTCATGAGCATCCGCTTTTCAGCATAGTCCCAAATCCACCTAACCACTATCCACATTCTCAACAAAAATTCCCTGGAGACAGGTTAGCAAATGGGTAGAACTTCCTCTCCATTGGGTACTTCTGCAGACTCCACTCTACTGCTCTGGTTGCACAGTGTCAAGTAGACCCCCTGGTTTCTGATGAACTTGGAGAGCCCCTCCACCAATGTCAGGCAAATTTGCAGCCATTCCATGTACAAATTGAACAAATGTGCCCAGTGTTTCTGATTTATGCTAACTAGAGAAGAATTAACTCACTCCAGAGTATATTTCCTTTAGATTTCTCTGTATTCTCAGCTCTTGAAGACTTTTACATGTGGTTTCGGCTTATCTGTTCCTTTCTAGTAAATAAAGTGGGATATATTTAGATATTGGTATGATGTAACCTTCCTAATTTTATCCACACAGACTTTGACTTGAGACTTCTCTGCTGACAAATGCAGCATTTAATTGTTATAAAACGATACTCTTAGGACAGTGGAGTTGAGAGAAACAGAGACCAGAGCAGTGAGAACTCAAGCAGGTTTATTGACCAACAGAGTGGCCAGGAGCGCTGAGCAGAGAGAATTCAGTCTCCTTGCTATTGGGGAAAGGGCTTTTTTATAGTTATGGATTCATGTGATGGATCACATAGTCTCAAGGTAAAAGGGGAAGGGGACTTGGGAGACTGGGATGGAGAATTTAGGTCATTAAGTAAAAATTTTAACAGCCCCTTTGACTCTGTTTATTTTGAAGTTTAACAGCTCCATAAATTATCTTGTTCCTGGGGCTATCATCCATTCTGGAGTCTTTTATCTGTTGTTGGTTATGTCAGCTGAAATTGTGTCTGGAGCCGTGGTGCAATTTTGATGATATGGTTGTTTTATGTCCTCCATTTGGTATTCTTCCTCCAGATTATAGATACCACCTAACAGATATGAAGAAAACTTGAACATAAACCAAATCAAGTTGGTTATGTAGGAAAGGATGTTACTTACCTGTGTGGAAAATTGACAGAGGATGTTTTTAGGGGAGAGCAGGTGGCATATATGGATATGACCATGAGCGGGAGAGACGGGGTGTTGAGGCATTTAAAGTAATTGGCCTGTAGCAAAATGTATTACTAAACTTATGTCATAATAGTGAGTAGAAGGAGGAAATATTATGGTAAATAATAAAGATGAAATTGTAGGGCATAGGATATGAACACCAAAGGTAGTTATGATTGTGCCATAAACTGTAAACTATGCTTTTTTTTTTTCACAATTCCCCCTCCCATAGTGAGTATACTTGTCCAAATGGTTTGGAGAGTGGAGGTAGGTGTTGGCATGGTTTAAAGTACTTGGACAGTAGCAAAAATTATAATAAACTGAAGTCTTGGTGAAACTGAGGCAGAATATTAACTCAGGTAGTCAGTGTAGGAGCACGGGCTTCGATGCATTCTTTGATATGGCTGTTGATGAACATTTGTGGCTTAAGGGCTCCAGGGCATAACATCCCCACAGGCCTTGTTTACTGTAGGGAGTGTACCTGCTCAGATGGACACTAATCCCTAATCCCCTGTGACTCAGATTACGGGAAGAAAAGGACAAAGAAACTGTGAGATTTACCAGATTTAAGGGACATTCCCACACCTAAGACCCTACTGGACAAGGACTGATATAGGAAACTGAACAAGCCCAATGGGATAAAAACCACATCTTTCTAGACCCCACGTTGGTAAAACCCCCCATCTTTAAGGAATAAAAACCCCTATAGGACAGCAGAGAAAGGGGGCTCTTCTCCCCCCTCCCAGCAACCCTGGGAGCTGTTTGCTTACATTTATTCATTTATTTTGTCTTTTTTCCTTTTCTAGGGCCGCTTCCCACGGCATATGGAGGTTCCTAGGACAGGGGTCGAATCGGAGCTATTTGCTTTCCTTTAATAAAGACTTTTCTTGCTTGCTGCCTGTGTGTTTGCTGAGTCAATTCTTTGACTGCCATGAAGAAGAACCCGGATTCTGGGATCATCCTTCCAGTATAAAAACCACACTCCTTCTCTGGTGGGACTCAAAACCAGCCAAAACTCAGATTGAGACACAAATCCACAGGCTGGGACTTGAACACACTGTCTTTTAATTCTCACCTAGCATCAGGATTTAGTGAAGCTCAGGTCCTTTTGTCTTGGCACAGAAAGAATCCAGCCAGAGGCAAAGTGGCAGGCAAAGAATGAGTTCATTAGCATAGAATGCTTGTGAGACAGGCAAACAGGGCAAGTGAGAAGGTTCTGCCCCAGGACCCAGAGGACTTTATTTTTAGAAACAAGAGTGGGGAGGGGAGAACAGCTTCTTCCTCATTCCTGTGCAGAAGTCAAGGTTTACATCGTTGGTTCCCCTTTGAACTTGTAACCAAGACTGTGATTTAACACAGTGATTTAACCAGGACTGTCTTGGTGCTATGTATATAAGTAATAGGGTGGTGATATATACTAAAATATGGTAATTCATCTCAGGTTTCAGTAGAATGCCCCCCTGTCCCTAGCTTTCCCCTTTCACCTATAGTGCTGTCTTGCTACATGCAAGAATGTTACATTTCAAGGACTATTGACTTCATGTAACAAGATTCAGACCCCATTTCTATTGTCTTGTGTTTTAACTATCAGGCTTTGTAGTTTGAGTATGCCTGGTGCTTAGATGAACTGGTCTTCCATCAGTATAGAGTAGATTGTCGCTAGGTTACTGGATTCTTTTCCTGGATGAGCATTAGCTTACAGCAGTTTTCCAAACTCCCTTAAAATTCACTTTCTTTCCTTAAATCTCTAGCAGGATTTTAAAATTGACAATTGAATTATCCCACTCTATCCCTATCGATAGCATACTGCATAGAGGGGATCAGATATTAGGGACAAAAAAATGAGTGTAGGAGACATGGAATATATAAAATATAGATATTGGTGTTTACATAATAAATTAGTGAGTTGTTTTATGCTTTTCCAAATTCCTCCTCACATGTGAGTACTCTTTTTTTTTTTTGTACTTTTTTGCCTTTTCTAAGGCCACTCTCGTGGCATATGGAGGTTCCCAGGCTAAGGGTTGAATTAGAGCTGTAGCCACCAGCCTACACCACAGCCACAGCAACGTGGGATCTAAGCCGTGTTTGCAACCTACACCACAGTTCATGGCAATGCCCGATCCTTAACCCACTGAGTAAGGCCAGGGATCGAACCTGGAACCTCATGGTTCCTAGTCAGATTCATTAACCACTGTGCCACGATGGGAACTCCTTATTTATTTATTTTTAAAGATGCCCCTTGAAGATCACAGTAGATGACTGTTTCTCCTAAATTCATAAAGACAGAGAAACATAAGTGAAATGAAAAAGCTGAGGAACTATACCCAATTAAAAGAACAAGAAAAATCCCCTGAGAGATCAAATAATGAAACAGACCTCTCTAGTCTACCAGACTCCAAGTCCAAAAAGGAGGTAATAGGGAGGTGGTGCTGTGGCTCACCTTAGTGAAACTGACTAGTATTCAGGGGACACAGGTTCAATCCCCTGCCTTGCTCAGTGGGTTAAGGATCCGCTGTTACCATGAGCTGTGGTGTAGGTCACAGGCATGGCCAGGATCCCATGTTCCTGTGGCTGTGGTGTAGGCCAGTAGCTATAACTCTGATTTTACCCATATCCCGGGAAGTTCCATATGCCACAGGTGTGGCCCTAAAATGAAGAAAAAAGAGGTAATAAAGATGTTAAAGGAATTAAGAAAGACTATCACTAGAATTATAAGTCACTGCAACAAGGAACTAGAAAATAAAAAATAACCAATAAAAATTAAACATTTCAATTGCTGAAATAAAAACAAGATTAAAAGCAGTGAATACCAAACTAAATAATTCAGAAGAATGGATAACTGATCTAGAAGATGGAATAGTGGAAATAACCCAATGAAAATAGCAAAAAGAAAGATAAATGAAAAAAAAAACTGAAAGAAATATATGAGATCTATGGGATATTATAAAGCATGCCAACCTGTGCATAATAGGGGTTTTGGAAGGAGAAGAAAGATAAAAGAGGATAAAATATGCATTTGATAATAATATATCAAAATGTTGAAGAGGATGTTGAGAAAAAAAGGAACCCTCCTACACTGTTGGTGGGAATGTAAATTGGTACAACCACTATGGAAAACAGTATAGAGGTTCCTCAGAAAACTAAATATAGGACTACCAAATGATCCAGTAATCCCACTCCTGAGCAGATATCCAGACAAAAATAAAATTCAAAAAGATATTGCACCCCTACATTCATAGCATCACTATGCACATAGCCAAGACATAGAAGCAACCTAAATATCCATTGGCAGATGAACAGATTAAGAAGATGTGGTACATGTATACAATGGAATACTACTCAGTCATAACAAAGAACAAAACAATGCCATTTTCAGCATCATGGTTGCAACTAGAGATTCTCATACTAAGTGAAGTAAGTCAGAAAGAGAAAGAAAAATACCATATGATATCACTTATCTGTAGAATATAAAATATGGCACAAATGAACCTATCTACCCAACAGAGACCCAAAGATATAGAGAACAGACTTGTGGTTGCTAAGGTGAGGGGGAGTGGGATGGATTGGGAGTTTGGGGTTAGTAGATGAAAACTATTACACTTAGAATAGACAAATAATGAGGTCCTACTCTATAGCACAGGGAATTATATTCAGTCACTTGGAATAGCCCATGATGGAGGATAATGTAAGAAAGGGAATGTATAGAAATATATGTATGCCTGGTCACTTTGCTGTACAGCCCAAATTGGCACATGGTAAATCAATTATACTTTAAAAATTTTTTAACATATTTGGAGAAATTATAGCTGAAAACTTCACAAAACTAAATAAGGAAACAGATATCAAGGTATAGGAAGCACAGAGGGTCCTAAACAAAATGAACTTAAAGACACCCACACTAAGACATATCATAATTAAAATGGCAAAAGCTAAAGGTAAACAGAGGATTTTAAATGCAATAAGAGAAAAACAAAGTTACTAGGGTATTTCCATAGGCTATCAGCTGATTTCTCTAGAAAAACACAATAGACCAGAAGGAAGAGGAATGATGCATTCAAAATCCTGAAAGGGAAAAACCTGAAACCTAGGGTACTCTAGCTACCAAGACTATCAATTAGAATAAATAGAAAAAGAATTTCTCAGACAATTGAAAACTAAAAGAATACAAAAATACTAAATATAACCTATAAGAAATATTGAAAGTTCTTCTCTAAATAGAAAAGAAGCAAGAACTATAAAGAAAGGGAAAAACACAGTAGGAAAGGCGAATATATAAAAGGATTGAGGATCACTTTAAAAGCCCATACATAGATTAAAAAACAATCAAAAACTTCTGTAAAAGCTATTATAACTGGAATTATAACTACAAAAAGATAAGCATGAAGATGTAAAATAGATATCAAAATCACAAAATGGGGGGATAAAAAAAGTAGATCTTTTAGAATATGTTTGAACTTATATATGACTATCAGTCTAAGGCAAATACATATAGTTTGGGTTAACATACTTGAAAATCAAGGCAACCATAAGTCATAAACATATAATAGATTCATAAAAGCCAAAAAGAAAGGAACTCAAGCATAACACGAAAGAAACCACCAAACCATCAAACCACAAAGGTAATACAAAAAGAATAAAGGAGTAAAGAATAAATACAAAATCAACCTGAAAACAAGGTTTAAGATGCTAATAAACACATATTTATCAATAATTACTTTAAATGTCAATGGACCAAATGCTCCATCCAAAGACATGGAGTGGCAGATTGGATTAAAAAACAAGAATCTACAATATGCTGCCTACATAGACTCACTTTTTTGTTTTGTTTTGCTTTGTTTTTGGTCTTTTTAGGGTCACACCTGCGGCATATGGAAGTTCCCAGGTTAGGAGTTGAATTGGAGCTATAGCGGCTGCCCCACTCTGCAGCCACAGCAACTCAGGATCTGAGAGGAATCTGCGACCTACATCACAGCTCACAGCAGTGCCAGATCCTTATACCACTGAGTGAGGCCAGTGATCAAAACTGCATCCTCATGGATACTAGTCGAGTTCTTTACTGCTGAGTCATGATGGGAGCTTGATAGACACACATGGATTGAATGTGAGGAGATGGAGAAAGATATTTCATACAAAGGGAAAAGACCAGAAAGCAGGGGTAGCAATACTCATATCAGACAAAACAGACTTTAAAACAAAGTCTATAAAGAAACAAAGATGTTATATAATGATAAAGGGATCAATTCAAGAAGATGATATTATGCTTGTTAATATACATGCAACCAATAGTGGAAGACCTCAATATATAAAACAAATACTAGAAGACATAGTATTTCTTCTAATACAATAGAATACAATAATAGTAGGAGAGTTTAATACCCCAATGACATCAATGGAGAGGTCATCCAGAAAGAAAATTGATAAGGCAACAGAGATCTTAAGTGACACAATAGAACAGTTGGATTTAATTTATATCTAAAAGATATTACATTTTGAAAAACAGAATAAACATTTTTTAAGTATACATGGAACATTCTCTACAATACACCACATAGGATACAAAGGAAACAAAGAACATTTTTTACAATAAGACCACTAGGATACAAAGAAGTAATCTCAGGCATCCAGGGCAAAATACAGTTAATGTTAAATTAATTTATTGGAACTATATCAACCTCAAAGAAAATGAAAAGAATATATATATTTATTGATTTCTTAACATGTGAAAATATTATCTGTTTACTCCTAGAATGTTTAAGGTCATATGTCATTAAAAGTAAAGAATTAGAATGGGTGAGAGTTGAAAAAAATACTGGTCCACAAAACTATAAACAAAAAGAGCTGCAAAAAAAAAGATATAAATTTTAAGTATATAAAAAGAGAATTGTTCCTCTTTCCAGGATCCTTTGCGCATCAGTGATAAACTGCAATATAACCATAGATGCAGTAAGAGTCAGTCACACAGTAATTAAGATATACAAAGGATCCCAGAACTCTCCCCAAGTCTAATTAAGAAATACCAAAAGAAGCAATACTCAGGGGCAAAGCAAGAAGAGATGTGAAGGCCACGGGAGCTACAAAGATGATGTGATGAAAGAGGTAGTGTTTGCTGGTCTACATGTTTAGTTTTTCTGCATTTCCCAACTGACCTTCCAAATGGGTGGCAAAATTACTTAGATTGTTTGGCTGAGCAAATTTCCCATGGCCCTTTTGATGTCTCTGTTCCTCAAACTGTAGATGAAGGGATTCAGCATGGGGGTGACCACGGTGTACATCACCGAGGCAACTGCATCCTTCCTGGGAGAAAGGGAGACAACTGAGCTGAGGTACACCCAAAGGCCAGTTCCATAAAATAAGCAAATAACTGCCATGTGAGAGCCACAGGTGGAGAAGGCCTTATACTTCTGACCTAATGAAGGCACTCTCAGAATGGAGGAAAGAATTTTACAGTAAGAGAAAAAGATCCCTGAGATAGGGAGAAAACCAAAAATGGCACCAACAAAATACACGATAATGTTACTGGTGAAAATGTCAGAACAGGCAAGATTGAGGAGTCGAGAAGGGTCACAGAAGAAATTAGGAATTTTCACATCCTTGAAACAGGTAAGTTGTAGCACAATCCAGTTGTGCACCTGGGAGTCCAAAAGGCTGATCAAAAAAGACATCAAAACTAAGAAGCAGCAGAGGCGTGGATGCATGATGACCGGGTAGTGCAGTGGGTAACAGATGGCCACAAACCTGTCATAGGCCATCACAGACAGAAGCATACAATCCATACTTCCAAAAAGGATGAAAATAGACATCTGTGTCAGGCAGCCCGCCAAGGAGATGACTCTGCTGTGAGTTTGGATGTTCACAATCATCTTGGGGATGGTGGCAGAGACAAAACCCACATCAGCCAAGGACAGGTTGCAGAGGAAGAAGTACATGGGGGTGTGGAGGTGGGAGTCAGAGGCAACAGCCAGGATGATGAGTAGGTTCCCCAACATGGTGACCAGGTACATGGACAGGAACAGCCCAAGGAGGAAGGGCTGCAGGTCTGGATCATCTGAGAGACCCAGAAGGAAGAATTCTGAGACACTCGTGAGATTTTGATGTTCTCTGTAGCTTGGATGCTTTGGGGAAAAGAGGATTGGAAAAAATAAAATAAGTAAATGTCATGCAGCACTGTGTACATATTTTGGATATAAGCAATTAATTTGTATGGCCATACACTTTAGTACCTTCAATAATAATATTCCCCAGTATGACAAATTCTATCTGCTTGAACTGTACCCTCATTGGTTTCTATTTAGTCACCTCATTCTACACACACTTATCTTATAGAAACTGGAATGAAGGGTAAAGAGAAGCAAGAATATTGTAGATAACATAGCTGTGATCAGAGTTCTCCTGCGGTGCAGCATGTTAGGGATCCAGAGTTTCACTACAGTGACTTGGGTTGCTGCTGTGGTGTGTGTTTGACCCCCGGACCAGGAACAACAACAAAAAAAGAGAAAGAGATAGAAAGAAGGAGACAAAATAGAGCCATTATCTCAGTAAAAGATAGCCTACATTTTAGAAAAAAAGATAGAATGATATATTCCATTCCTACTTTAATAAAAATATATAATACAAATTTCAATATATTATGACATAGTTATATAAACCTTATTTTATTCAAATACAATTCCATATAGTTCCTTTAGCTAGAATGTTTTTTATAAATACACTATAAAACACAACACTATGGAGTTCCCTGTAGCACAATGGGTTAAGGATCAGGTGTTGTCACTGAAGCGGCTCAGGTTGCTTCTGTGATGCAGGTTCAATTCCTGGCCCAGGAACTTCCATATACTGCAGATGCAGCAATTTGCAAAAATCACAACACTGTGTAAACTGTATTCTAAATTAAAATTGAATGTTCATAATGAGAAAACACTTTTGGCCACGGCCACAGCATGCAAAAATTCTCAGGTCAGGGTTTGAACCTGTACCACAGCAGTGGCAACACTGGATCCTTAATTCACTGAGCCACCAGGGACCTCTAGAAAACATTTTTTATGTGATAAATATCTTTATGAGTTTATCATTCTTTGCTTTTCTCTATAAGTTTCTCAAATATGAGAGGTATATTTTAAAAGTTATTTACCATATACTTCATATCTTTGGCTTTGCTGGACTCAAATTTTGATAAGTATGAACATAATCATACAGCATGATGACTACCAAGATGGGATTAATATACAGAATTTCTTTTTTTTTTTCCTTTTCACCACCACACCTGCAGCATATGAAAGTTTCCAGGCTAGGGGTCAAATCAGAGCTGCAACCACAAGCTTATGCCACAGCCACAGCAATGCTGGATCCGAGCCACTTCTGTGACCTATGCCTCATCCTGCAGCAATGCTGGACCGTTGACCCACTGAGCAATGCCAGGGCTTGAACTCTCATCCTCATGCATATCAGTCAGGTACTTAACCTGTTGAGCCACAATGGGAACTCCACAGAATTTCTGTCAATGATTAAACAATAATAAATTTTAAGGGAGTTCCCATCGTGGTGCAGTGGAAATGAATCCGACTAAGTACCATGAGGTTGTGGGTTTGATCCCTGGCCTCACTTAGTGGATTAAGGATCTGGCGTTGCTGTGGTTGTAGTGTAGGCCATCGGCTGTAGCTCCCATTCGATCTCTAGCCTGGGGACCTCCAAATGCCATGGGTACAGCCCCCCTCCCCAAAAAGTAATAATACTACTAATAAAAGGAGTTCCCGTCATGGATCAGTGGTTAACAAATCCTACTAGGAACCATGTGGTTGCTGGTTTGATCCCTGGCCTTGCTCAGTGGGTTAAGGATCTGACATTGCAGTGAGCTGTGGTTGTAGGTGGCAGATGTGGCTCAGATCCCGTGTTGCTGTGGCTGTGGCTTAGGCCAGCAGCTACAGCTCCAATTAGAGCCCTAGCCTGGGAATCTCCACATGCTGCAAGTGCAGCCCTAAAAAGACAAAAAGACAAAAAAAATTTTTTTAAGAAATACCTTTGAAGTGTTTGATTTTATATGAGTTTATTTCAATCCAGTACAATCTCAGTAAACTATCTAGTGTGAGAAACCACTTTATTTTTTAGACTCTATTCTGTAGTGGCCTGATAATACTACTTCATTATTTTGAGGTTTTTTTCCAGTTCATTGAATTATAATTGACAAAATTGCATATTTGTATTGTACAGCGTGATGATTGTTTTAAGATGTACAAAATAATGATTTAATACTCAGACATTGTGAATGATTATTATAATCAAGTTAATTAACATATCCATCAGCTCACATTGTTACTATTTGTGTTTCTGTGTTAGGTGGAAACACTTAACCAGATCTCTCTTGGCAGATTTCAAGAATACAATACAGAATCATTGACTATTGTCACCATGCTGTATATTAGATTATCAGAACTTATTCATCTTATACCTGAAAGTTTGTACAATTTGATCAAATTTCCCCTCTACCCCTTTCCTTTTATAACTACAATTCTAATCTGTGGTTCTCTGAATTTGATTTACTTAGATTCCACACATAAGTGAGATCATGTATTATTCTCGTGTCTGGTCTATTTCAATAAGCATGACATCCTCCAGTTCCATCTATGTTGTCACAAATGGTAGGATCTCTTTCTTTTATGACTAATAATCCATTGAATATATATATATACACATACACACAGCACATCTTCTTTATCCACTAATCTGTCACCAGACACTTGGGATACTTCATGTTGTCGCTATTATGAATAATATTGCAGTGAACATGGGTGTGCAGCTATCTCTGAGGTACTGATTTCATTTCCTTTGGACATGCAATCTGAGGTGGGTTGTTGGATGATACAGAAGATCTATATTAATTAGCAGCAGTTTTTATTTTTTTAGGAAGCTCCATTCTGTTTTTGGTCAAGGCTGTGCCAATATTCATTCCCATCATCCAAATGCAAGGGTTTCCTTTCCTCCACATCCTCCAGAACATGTATTGTCATTGGTTTTCTTGACAGTAACCATCCTAACAGATGAGAGGTAGTATTTGACTGGAGCTTTGACTTTTTTCCTGAGATTAGTGATGGTAAGCACAATTTCATAAACCAGGTAGTCTTGTTTTCCTGGCCATAAATCTTTTATTAACAGTTGAGAAGTTCAGCATGAGGGGTGGTCCCAGAGCCCAGGTCAGTATGCATCCTCTTGCATCAGGTAACAGATTTTCATGTCCAACCTTCCTGATATATATATACATGTATACGTTTGTACATATAAACAAAAGTAAAATGTCCTCTCATGGATGTAGGAAAACCATAATACCAGATCACCAGAAATTCAAATCTAATAAGAATTAGCCTTATCATTATTACCAACAAAGCATATAAAATTTATTTTGCACCTTTTTGTGCATCCTTCACATAGTTATTGCATAGAGAACATCCATTCTTTGTTTAGTCCTAATTAAGAGGAGTTGTGTCAGTGAGGCATAAACTCAGTTGACAATCCTATGTCTCAGACCTGGAGATTGCCCTGAGATTGAGGGAGCACACAGGATTCAAAATGAAGTTGTCAGTCTCCGAGTCCCACACACTAAATTTATTTCCAGACTTTCTGAATGTTTAGGCAAAGGTACAGAGGTCTAATTATAAATACACTTGAGGTATATTTTCTCAATGTTTTCATTTTCTTGAGCAGGAGTGAGCACAAAGACTCTGACTTATGTCTCCTTTTTGATTAAGTGGGCTGATTATGAGTATGGATGAGGAAGTGAACACTCAAAGTAAAACCAGGAGCAAGATAAGCAGAGAGATCTACCCGTAAATTTCCAGTGCCAATTCTTTCTGTGACTTTACCTGTATCTCATACAACTTTCCTGTAGCTGATGTGGAAAATGTTCCCTATTGCCCTTCACTATTTGCTCCAGAAAACTCCAAAGGGAAGGGCATCGTGAGCAATGAATCTCTTCCAGGACTGACCTGGAAGTGACATGACTCTGGGTGGGCAGGGGGAAGTCTGCCAAGATGCCCTGTGCCTGGAGTCAGTCTGCCCAGAACCTGGATTCTATACTTTCTAACTCATGACCTGGAACAAGCTACATCAAATGCTGTGCTCCTTTCCTCTTATTAAAAGAATAATGATGATGTGTGCCCTTGTAGTTTGGGAGAAGTTATGCACATGAAATCAAACAAGTTATATAAAACACATACCCTAAAGCCTGGTACTTAGGAATCACTTGAAAAGAACACATGATGCATCTTTAATGGCATCTTCCTCCTCATTCTTATGATTTCATGATCACTTGACATTTTTAGGAGGAAGTTTAGAAAGACCCAAGTGCTGCTATTGTGGGGAGATGCCAGCCAGAGGCAGAGCCAGTGAGAGTGGATGCAGAACTCAGAAGAGAGTTCTCACACCCCAACCAGAACCAAGAATATAAATTTCATAGGACTTTATTATGAAGTGTTTTATATTGGTACACTCTCGGCTTTCTACCACAACTATCATGTTTATTCTCCTGAGGAGGGAATAATCATCCTAACAGTTCATCTTTCTTTTCTTTTTTAAATTTATATATTGTTTTTTTAAAAAAATTATTGTACTTGATTTATGATGTTCTGTACAGCAAAGTGACCCAATTATACATATTCATACATTCTTTTTCTCACATTATCCTCCATCATGTTCCATCACAAGTGATTGGATATAATTCCCTGTGCTTTACAGCAGGATCTCATTGCTTATCCACTAAAAATGCAATAATTTGCATCTACTAACTACAAACTCCCAGTCCATTCTACTCCCCCCACCTTGGCAACCACCTAAGAGTCTCTCTTTCAGTCATGGGCTTACTCAACACTTACTGGGCTGGGCTGCATCTGTGCTGGACCATGAACAAGGAGTACAGATTCACTGGCCCCCTCCTGCCTGGTGTGTGAAGAAGTCTCGGAATTTGCAGGAAGACATCAGGCTGGGAACTTCAAATGCAGGTGCCCACAAATGAAAGAGACACAGATAAAGAACCACACTATTAGAACTGGCAAACTGATAGGCAGACAGCAGCAATTATGCACAGTGGTGTGACCTGAGGGCTCAGAGCACAAAACTCAGAATTAGCCAATGAGCCCATGTGGTCCCAGTCTCCAGAGACCTTCTAATACTAATGGGAGAGGAAAAATAAAAGTGAATGTCTTTGGAAGGGTCTTGTTTCTTCCTCTTTTTCAGGAGGAAATTCAACTGTACTATTTAGATCTTACTTCCAAGTTATAGGATCGCAACATAAATTAAGACTTTTTAGTGTATGTGTATAAATGAATCACTTTACTGTGCCCCTGAAACTAATGCAACATTGTAAATCAAGTATGCTCCAATATGAAATTAATACTAAATGAAATTTTAAAAAAATCAGCCTTTAAAAAAATCTAACCAATTAATGTGTGATTTTGATATCTATAAATCCACTATATTAAGCATGAAATCTATAGAGCCTTAGGTTTTCTATATGAAGCCTGTGATACTCTTCCCTTTTTCTCATTTGATTCTAAGGATAATTTCTTATTTTCATTTCCTTAGCCCTTGCTCAGTTTGGCATCTTATATGATTGTGATTTATAGGATTTTGTTTGTTTGCATATTTAAATTAGTCTTCTAAATTTTTGTTCTAATTGAATTATAGTGGCCTATTATAAAACTATTGATCTTTACATATTAATTTTATAACTGATATTTTACTAACTAGTTCAGAGTGCACCTCATAATGTTGCAATCAAGGTGTCAGCCAGGGATGTGGGGATTGAAGGCTTGATTAGGACCATGTACGAGGTAACTCTCAGGTAGGATTCACATGTAAACAGGATACTGTCCAGAGGATTCCTATGGTTCATCAACACATGAGCCTTTTGATGGTCACATATGGCATCTATCAATCTAAACAACCCAAAGCAAGAGAGAGGCAAGGAGAAGAAAGCCAGATTTATTTTTTACTCAATTCCCAGAAATGACACCCCAATATTTCTTCCACATTCTTATTGTTGGAAACAATTCACTATGTCCATCTCACACACAGTGAGAGGGAAATATACAAGGGCATGAAAACCAGGAGTTGGAATTATTGAGAGTATCTCAGATGCTGCCATCCACACAGGCACCATCCTCTATCAGGACGTTGGCTCCAAGCACTTCGAGACTCAGGACCTGTTCATTTGCAAATTCATAATCCCAAATTCATTGCACCACCCGATCTCAATAAAAAATCCCTGGTAGAGTTCCTGTCATGGCGCAGTGGAAATGAATCTAACTAGGAACCATGAGGTTGTGGTTTCAACCCCTGGACTTGCTCAGTGGGTTAAGGATCTGGCGTTGCCAGGAGCTGTGGTGTAGATTGCAGATGTGGCTCAGATCTGCCATTGCTGTGGATGTGGTGTAGACAGGCAGTAGTTCTGCTTAGACCCCTAGCTTGGGAACCTCCATATGCCGTGCATGCAGCCCTAGAAAGACAACAACAACAACAACAAAAATCCCTGGTGACAGTCTAGAAATGGGTAGAACATCCTCTCCATTTGATGAAGACCCCAGCCTACTGCTCCTGGTAACCCAGTCTTAAGTAGACCCCCTAGTTTCTGAGACAGTAGGAGAGCACCTCCACCCACATCAGACCACTCTGCAGCCATTCCAATACCAAATTGAACTAATGTTCCCCGTGTTTCAGATTTATGCTAACTAGAGAGGAATCCACTCACTCAAGATTTTTTCTTTACATTTCTTTGTGTTCTCAGCTCTTGAAGACTAATGAAATATGTTTGGGCTTACCTGTTTTTTCTTTCATATTGACTGGGATGCATGTGGATAGTGGTGTGATATAACTTTCTAAATTCTACCCATGCACCCTTTCTGACAGGGAGATCTCTTCTAAGGAATGCAGAGATTGGTTTGTCACTGAGTGATGTAAAGAAAATCTGAATAGGAGTTCCTATTGTGGCTCAGCGGGTTAGGAACCTGACATAGTATCCAGGAGGATGCAGGTTTGATCCCTGGCCTCACTCAGTGGGTTAAGGACCCAGCATTGCCAGAAGCTGAAGCATAGGTCACAGACATGTCTTGGATCCTCAGTTACTGTGGCTGTGGCATAGGCTGGCAGCTGCATCTCCAATTCAACCCCTAGTTCCGGAATTTCTATATGCAGCAGGTATAGCCCTAAAGAGAGAAAAGAGAAAAAGAAAAAAGAAAACTTGAATGTATACCATAACATACTGTATATTGAGGAAATAATGCTATTTACCCATGTGGGGAAAAGTGACAGAGGGGCTATTTAGGTGTGAGTACAAGGCTGATATGTAGAAGTGGCTATGAGAAGGAGAGACTGGGTGTTGGGGCTTCTAAAAGAATTAGTCCATATAGGAAAAAAAATATATTACTAAAGTTATTTCATAGTGAGTAGAAGGGATAAGATTCTAAGATAAATGGCAAAGATGAATTTATAGGACATGGGACATGGAAACCAAAGTCAGTTATGTTTGTAACATCAAGAGACATATGCTGTGTTCTTTTCTCCCAGTTCCCCCTCCCATGATGAGTATCCTTGATCAAACAGCATTTGAGTAGAGTTGATTCGTGAGAGAGGAGTGTTGGGGCTCTTTAAAATAAATGGGCAGCAGTAAAATAATATTGAAGAGAAGCCAGAGCCTAGTGGGCAGAGGAGATCAGATGTTAGGGTCACTGCCAAAGATGAGTGTAGAAGATATGGTGTATATAAAACATAGATATTGGTGTTAATGTAGTAAATTAGTGATTGGGAGTTCCTGTCGCAGCAGAAAGGGACCCAACTAAGGATCATGAGGTTGTGGGTTCAATACTTGGCCTCGCTTGGTGGGTTAAGGATCTGGCATTGCCGTGAGCTGTGGTATAGTTCACAGATGCAGCTCGGATCTGGCGTTGCTGTGGCTCTGGCATAGGCCAGCAGCAACAGCTCTGATTAGACCCTTATCCTGGGAACCTCCATATGCCACTGGTGTGGCCATAAAAGGACAAAAAAGATAAATAAATAAATAAATAAATAAATAAATTAATTAATTAATTAATTAAGTTAGTTATTGGCTTTGTGCTTTTCTCAATTCTTTTCACATAATGAGTATCTTCAAAGGATACAAGAATCTTCTCATATTCAGTGTTTGATGTGTAATTGAGAAATATCTATCCTCGCCTTTTTATCCTTTTATTTTTTGCAGAAATTTTCAAACCACACACTTTATCCTATGGGTCTTAATATTGCAGTTATCATTAGAGAAAAATTGATCCTGGAGTTCCCTTGTGGCACAGCAGGTTAAAGATCCAGCGTTGTTCCTGCAGTGGCTTGGGTCATTTATGTGGTGTGGGTTTGATCTCTGGCCTGGAAACTCTCACATGCCACAGGTGCAGCCAAAAAAAAATAAAAGAAAAGAATAAATTTCACTTAAAAAAAATAAAATAGATCCCTGTGAGAGTCCTGAAAATAAACACAAGCAAACCATGTTTTTTGACTCTCTCTCAGGAATTCTTAAAGATGTAAGAACTTTTTTTTTGTTTTTTTCTAGGGCCATACCCGTGGCATATGGAGGTTCCCAGGCTAGGGGTCTAATCAGAGCTGTAGCTGCCGGCCTGCACCACAGCCACAGCAATGCCAGATCCGAGCTGCATCTGTGAACTACACCACAGCTCATGGCAATGCCAGATCCTTAACCCACTGAGTGAGGCCAGAGATCGAACCTGCAACCTCATGGTTCCTAGTCAGATTTGTTAACCACTGAGCTACAACGGGAACTCCAGGAGTTCTTAGAGATGCTCATGGAAGACAAGGGCTTCCAGGAAAGAAAAAAAATAGTGGATATATAAATGTTAAATTATCTTCACATTTTTCTTGGAGTTCCTATTGTGGATCAGTGGTAATGAACCCGACTAATATCCATGAGTATGCAGGTTTGATCCCTGGCCTAGTTCAGTGGGTTAAAGGATCTGGCACTGCTGTTAGCTGTGGTGTGGGTTGCAGACATGGTTAGGATCCCAAATTGCTGTGACTGTAGTATAGACCAGGAACTGTAGCTCCCATTCTACCCCTAGCCTGGGAACATCCATGTGCTGTGGGCAAAGACTTAAAAAGACAAAAGAAATAAATGTATCTATGGGCAGAGTAATTTTCAGTGAAAACACACCAGAATTTCTGAGAGCATTTCTTCTACTACCAAGACTGTAAAAATAATATCCACAGAGAACAGGGCAGGAAGGAAGATGAAGCTATCAGGTCAGGACCTGTGCCCCTAGCAGGGGACATGAAAGAGCAGGTGGATATATCACAGGCACAACTTTTAGACTGACTTTTATCAAAAAGACAAGAGATTATTACAAATGATTGAGTGGATTTATATGGGGAAAAAAGAATGGGTATATGTATGTGTATAACTAATTCACTTTGCTGTACACAATAAATGAATGCATTGTAAGTCAACTATACTACAGTAAAATTTAAAAAACAAAAAAGACAAGAGATAGCAAATGCTGGCAAAGATGTGTAGAAAGGAGAATCCAGAGGCACTGTTGATATGAATGTATGGTCACTGTGAACAAGAGAATGGAAGTTCCTTAAAATTTTTAAAAAGACCTGCTACATGAAACAGCAATTCCACTTCTGGGTATTTTTCCAAAGGAGGTGATGTAACTATAAAAAAAAAGGGGAACAACATAGTATCCATTGATGATGAAGGATAAAGAAATGTGGTATCCCTAAAATTAAAAAAAAAAAAACCAACAGAAATTTGCTTAACACTGGAAATCAACTAGAATCTAATAAAAATAAAATTTAAAAATCAACTTAAAAAATTAAAAAAAGAAATCAAGAGCAAAAGTCAGTAGGGAGTCCCCATTGTGGCTCGGTGGTAATGAATCTGACTAGTATCCACAAGGACGTGAGTTCACCCGGCTTCACTCAGTGGTTTAAGGATCTGGCTTTGCCATGAGCTCTGGTGTAGGTCACAGACACAGACGGGATCTGGCGTTGCACCCCTAGCTCAGAAACTTCCACATGCCACTGTTGTGGCCCTAAAAAGACCAAAAGAGAAAAAAAGAGCAGAAGTAAATAAAATAAAAGGCAAATACTGGAAAAAGGAAAAAAATTAACAACTTTTTAAGTCAACTATATATAATCCAATAAAAATGTTTTTAAAAAGAAATGTTATATAGTAGTAGTAGTGGTACACAAATGGAATATTATACAGCCATAAGAAAGAAGGAATTCCTGCCACTTGGTAGAATACGGATGAAACTTGAGAACATTATGTTAAATGAAATTAAGTCAGACAAAGAAAGACAACAAATGTATGATCCAGCTTATTCAAATTCTGAAAATACTGAACTCATAGAAACAGAGTAGAATGGTGGTTGCCTGGGGCTGAAAGGCAGTAGAAAAGAGGAGGTGTGGTTTGAGTTACAGAGTTACAGATGAAGAAATTGCAGGGATTTAATGTACATCATGGCGATAATGGGTAACACTACAGTGTTACATTCTTGAAAGTGCTATGAGGTTAGAGTTACCTTTCTAACCAAAAAAAATGGTAATTAGGTGAAGAAAAGGGTGTGTTAATCTTATTTTGGTAAACATTTCACAATAGACACATGTCACAAAACACCATATTGTACACATTAAATTTATACAGTGTTATATGTCAATTATGTCCCAATAATGCTGTAATAAAAAACCCACAAAAAAAAAACAATACATCTATTTTTGGTTACAAACAATGTGCATCTACCTCAAAAATAATGTCTGTTGTTCTGTTCACAGTTCTGGAACTGGTAATAAAATAGGGTACTATCCAGAAGAGGGAACTTAAAATGATTTGGTCAGAGAAAACTACCCTGTGTGAAAAGTTGAAATGTAGGTGCAAGTTATCCCATTTGCTAGTCATCTAGGAACAATATTTTTTTTAATCTTAAGAAATTATTGAGACACTCTTCACACACCATAAAATTCACCAATTTAATGTGTGCAATTCAATAGTTTTTAGTATATTCACAGAGTTGTTCAACCATCACCACAATCCAGTTTTAGATCTTTTTATCACTCCAAAAAGAATCCATGAAATTTTAGCTTTACACTAGCATCTAAAAGAGAAAAGTTTGGAGTTCCCACTGTGGCAAAGAGGGTTAAGGATCCAACATTGCCACCACTGTGGCATGGGTGGCAGCTGCAGCTCATATTACATCCCTGGCCTGGGAACTTCCATATGATGCAACTGTGGGCAAAAAGAGAGAGAGAGAGAGAAAAGCTCTTCTCATAAAAAGTTCACTTATATAATTATCAAAAACAAAATTAACCATGTAAGAAATTGAGAAAATGTACTGAAATTTTTTTGTGGAAGTTTAAGCTGAGATTGAAGGCTGTCGAGAATGCATAGAGTGAATTATTTTTTACACTCTTCTAGCACAGAATGAAAATCTCCACCAGTTTAGTTGAATAAATTAGGAGGGCATATGGAACATGTTCTAGGTGGGTGTGATGACCATGGTTAAATAAGCATAATAATGCATAAACAAAAGGCAACTTCATTTTATTAAGAATCTTAGGGGAGTTCCCATCATGGCTCAGTGGTTAACAAATCTGACTAGGAACAATGAGGTTGCGGGTTCGATCCCTGGCCTTGCTCAGTGGGTTACAGATCTGGTGTTGCCGTGAGCTGTGGTGTAGGTCGCATACGCGGCTCGGATCCCGAGTTGCTGTGGCTCTGGCATAGGCCGGTTGCTACAGCTCAGATTAGACCCCTAGCCTGGGAAATTCCATATGCCATGGGAGCAGCCCAAGAAAAGGCAAAAGACAAAAAAAAAAAAAACAGAATCTTAGGGAGTAACCATCATGGCGGAGTGAAAACAAATCTGACTAGGAACCATGAGGTTGTGGGTTCCATCCCTGGCCTCGCACAGTGGGTTAAGGATCTAGTGTTGCCATGAGCTGTGGTGTAGGTTGCAGATGCAGCTTGGATCTGGCATTGCTGTGGCTCTGGTGTAGGCCGGAAGCAACAGCTCAGACTGGACCCCTAACCTGGGAATCTCCATATGCTATCAGTGCAGATCTATAAAGACAAAAGACCAGAAAAAAAAAGAATCTTAGGAACTCTATCCTTACGTTTTATTTATTTATTTATTTATTTATTTATTTATTTATTTTGCTTTTTAGGGCCACACCCACAACATGTGGAAGTTCCCAGGCTAGGGTTTGAATTGGAGCTACATCTACTGGACTAAACCACAGCCACAACAATGCTGGATCTGATCGGCATCTATAACCTACACTATAGCTCATGGCAATGCTGGATCCCCAAGCCACTGAGCAAGACCAGGGATCAAATCCACATCCTCATGTATACTAGTCAGATTCATTTCTGCTACACCACAACAGGAAGTCCTTTAATTTTTTTTATTTTATTTTGTGTGTACGCTTTTATTTTATTTGCCACACCTGCAGCATGAATAAATTCCTGGGCCAGCAATCAAAGCCACACCACAGCAGTGACAATGCCAGATCCTTAACCCACTGATCCACCAGGGAACTCAGGAGCTCCTTAATTTTTATTTTATATTGGAGCATAGTTGATTCATAATGTTGTCTTACCTTCAGGTGTGCAGCAAATATTCTGCCATGTGGTGATTATGATCTGCAAAGGATCCTAGAACTCAACTTCAGTCCATTAAAGAAATGACAAAAGAAGAAAGAGTCAGGTGGTAAGCAAGGAGAAGAGCGAAGGCCATAGGAGCTACAAAAAGGATGACATAAGAGAGGGAGAATTTCAAGTCTACATGTTTAATGTTTCTACATTTCCCAAAGTACATTCCAAATGGGTGACACCCACATACTGAAATCAGACTGTTTGGCCAAAGAACCTCCTCATGGCCCTTTTGATGTCCCTGTTCCTCAGACTGTAGATGAAGGGCTTCAGCATGGGGGTGACCACAGTGTATACCACTGAGGCCACTGCATTCTTCCTGGGGGAAAGTGAGAGAGCTGAACTGAGGTACACCCCAAGGCCTGTTCCATAAAATAAACACACAACTGCCAGGTGAGAGCCACAGGTGGAGAAGGCTTTGTACCTCCCACCTGATGAGGAGACTCTCAGAATGCAGGAAACAATTTTAGAGTAAGAGAAAAGGATCCCTGAGATAGGGAGAAAACCAGAGATGCCACCCACGCAATACATGACTATGGTATTGGTGGAAGGGTCAGAACAGGCTAGGTTGAGGAGCTGAGAAGGATCACAGAAGAAATGAGAAATTTCCACATCTCTGAAGTAGGCAACTTTTACCACCACCGAACTGTGCATCTGAGAGACCAAAAGGCTGGTGAGGAGTGATACCAACACTAACAAGCTGCAGACACGTGGGTTCATGATGACCAAGTAATGCAGGGGGTGACAGATGGCCACAAACCTGTCATAGGCCATCACAGTCAGGAGGAGACTATCCAAACATCCAAAAAGCATAAAAAACGACATCTGTGTCAGGCAGCCAGCATAGGAGATGACTCTGCTGTGAGTCCGGGTGTTCACAATCATCCTGGGGACAGTGGTGGTGGTGAAGCCCATGTCAGCCAAGGACAGGTTAGAGAGGTAGAAGTACATGGGGGTGTGGAGGTGGGAGTCAGAGGCAACAGCCAGGACGATGAGCAGGTTCCCCAACATGGTGACCAGGTACATGGACAGGAACAGCCCAAGGAGGAAGGGCTGCAGGTCTGGATCCTCTGAGAGTCCCAGGAGCAAGAATTCTGAGACACCCATTAGATTTTGTGGTCCTGTGTAGCTCTGACACCTGTTGAAAAAGAAGAGAGAGAGGTTTGAAAGAAAGGAAACAGGTAAATGAGCACACAGTCCTACTATGTGCATATTTTGGATTCAGGAAATTTACAAGCCAATATTCACACTTGGGGTCATACACCCTGGTACCTTCAGCACTATTTCACAATGTCCCAAATCCAGTTTTCGTACAGCTCCTTTCTCACTGGATTCTATGTTATTCATCTCTTTCTATACATTGGCGTAAAGAATGTTAGAGGAGCAAGGAAATGGAGAGATAACAAATCCCTGATCATGGCAAAGGACAGTCTATTCTTTTAATGAAATATATAGAGTAAGAAAAAGCACAACATTGTAAATCAACTAAACATTAATAAAAACATAAAAGTTATATAAAAAAGAAATATCCCTCTCCCCTTTTGAAAAAAAAATCATTCTAATTAATACACTTAGAATCAGCCTTAATTTATTCAGATACAGCACAAGAATTTCTCTTGACTCAGAATGTTGATAATCTAGATATTCCTAGAACTATGTCATCTGGACTCTAAGTAAAAGTCAAATGTTCATAATTAGAAAGGGGTTTTTTGGGGGGGGCGTCTTTTTTGTTGTTTTTTTAGGGCCACACTCTTGGCATATGGAGGTTCCCCAGGTAGGGGTCTAATTGGAGCTGTAGCCGCAGGCCTATGCCACAGCCACAGCAACACCAGATCCGAGCCACATCTACCACCTACACCACAGCTCATGGCAAGGCCGGATCCTCCACCCACTGAGCGAGGCCAGAGATTGAACCCCACAACCCCCTGGTTCCTAGTTGGATTTGTTTCTGCTGTGCCACGATGGGAACTCCTAGAAAGTTTTTTTTTGTCTTTTTTGCTATTTCTTGGGCCGCTTCTGCGGCATATGGAGGTTCCCAGGCTAGGGGTCGAATCGGAACTGTAGCCACCGGCCTACGCCAGAGCCACAGCAACGTGGGATCCGAGCCGCGTCTGCAACCTACACCACAGCTCATGGCAACGCCGGATCGTTAACCCACTGAGCAAGGGCAGGGACCGAACCGGCAACCTCATGGTTCCTAGTCGGATTCGTTAACCACTGCGCCACGACGGGAACTCCTAGAAAGGTTTTTTTATGTGTCCTTTATCTTCATGGGTTTTCATTATCCTTTGATTTTCTAATTTCCCTTCTCTCTAGAAATACATGCTGAATATGTGGGTTGGTTTTTGTTTTTTTTTTGTTTTTTTTTTTTTTTTTTTTTGGTATTTTTGGCATTTCTTGGGCCGCTCCCACAGCATATGGAGGTTCTCAGGCTAGGCGTCGAATCGGAGCTGTAGCCACCGGCCTATGCCACAGCCATAGCAACGCAGGATCCAAGCCTAGTCATCTGCGACCTACACCACAGCTCATGGCAAGGCCGGATCCTCCACCCACTGAGCGAGGCCAGGGATCGAACCCGCAACATCATGGTTCTTAGTCGGATTCGTTAACCACTGCTTCACGACTCCTGGGTTGTCTTTTCAAGGGAAACCTGTGCACCACTGGTAAGAATGGAAATTTGTTTGGCCACTGTGGAAATTCCTCACCCTTATGGTTAAATGGGAAACATGGTATTGGGACAAATAGGGGATTGGGATTGACATATACACACTACTCTATATATAATAGACAGGTAACATGTCTAGTACAAGAAAATCTACTCAATATTATGTAACAACCTATAGGGGAAAAGCATCTGAAAAGGAATGGATATATAGATATATATAAAATGGGTTTATTTTGCTGAACACCTGAACTAACACAACTTTGTAAGTCCACTATACACCAATAATTTTTTTTTAAAAAAATACAACTACCATTTGATTCAGTTTTTCCACTTCTGGGTATTCATCTTAAGGAAATGAAAACACTAATAGGAAAAGTTACATGCACCGCTCTGTTCATTGTAGCATTATTTACAATAGCCAAGATATGGAAACAACCTAAGTGTCCATCAGTGGGTGAGTAGAGGAAGAAAACATGATATATACACACAATGGCACACGATTCAGCCATAAGAAAGAAGGAAATCCTGCCATTTCTGACAACATGTATGGACCTTGAAGGCATTAGGCTAAGCAAAATAAGTCAGATAAAGACAAGTCATGTAATTCACTTATATGTGGAATCTAAAATCAAACAAACAAACCCTAAACTCAGAGAAAAAGAGATCAGATGTGTAGTTTCCAAAAGCTGGGGGTGGGGGTGGGGAGTGGAGAAATTGGATGAAACGAGTCAAAATGTACACCCTTCCATATATAAGATACAAAGTACTAGGGGTGTAAGGTACAACACAGTGACTATAGTTAACACTGTTCTGTGATATATTTGAAAGTTAAGAGAGCAAATCCTAAGAAATTTCAAGGAAGAAAATGCTTTTTTCTTTTCCTCTCTATATACAATGATGGATATTACGTCATTGTGGTAATAGTGTCACGATATGTTTGAGTCAGGTCAGTATACAGTACACCTTAAATTTATATGGTGCTAAATGTCAATTACATCTCAAAAAACCTAGAAAAAAAATGCTTTTCAACTGTAACTTCTAAACTCAGCCTAGTAGGGAGTTCCCTGATGGTGCAGCAGGTTAAGAATCCAGCATTGCCATTGTTGGGACTCAGGTCTATGCTGTGGCATGAGTTCATTCCCTGGCCTGGGAACTTCATGCTGCAGGTCTTGGCAAAACAAAACAAAACAAAAACAAACAAACAAACAAAAAAACAACCTTAGTCCAGTAGACTTCAAATTTTGATAACTACATTTTGGTAAATGCAAAGTCACAACATCATTACCCTATAGACGGCATTAGCGTACAGTGCACTTCTCGATCATTAAACAGGAGTTCCCATTGTGGCTCAGTAGGTTAAGAACCTGACTAGTATCTACGAGGATGCAGGTTTGATCCCTGGCCTCGCTCACTGGGTTAAGGATCCAACATTGCTGCAAGCTGTGGTGTAGGCCACAGATGTGGTTCATATCCAGCACTGATGTGGCTGTGGCTGTGGCTGTGGCATAGGCCAGCAGCTGCAGCTCAGATTCGACTCCTAGCCAGGGAACTTCCATATGCTGCAAGTGTGACCCTAAAAAGACAAATAAAATAAATTAAATTAAAATAAAAATGTTTAAATATAAAGAGATAAACAAAACTAAAATAAAAAATATTTTCTTCCTATTTTTGATCTTATGCAGAATTGTATATCAACCCTGCGTATTCTCAGGGACACACTAATGTCTGGCTCTGCTCTTTGTTTCTCTGGTCTCCCTTTCCTGGTAGCTTGACAAAAGCGCTTACATGTATATCTAATTCCAAACATTTGGAAGTGCTGTATTTTAATCAAATCCCACTCACCTATTTACAGTGGAGGAATTAAGGACCATGGCAGGCCCCCAAACCAGGTCTGAAACCCAGACTTCTCACACCTACCTAACTTCAATCTTTGCTGAAACAGGGGTAATTTTCTTTAACTTAATTCTTCTAAAATTCAGTTCTCTCAGATCAACTCTCTGAAGGTGACTCACATCTTCATTTCCCTTGACAGGTCACGCTATGATTTAATTGGGGCGGGTGGGGAACACAAGAGAAAATAGAAACTCATATAACAAACATCTGGGGAGTTTCCACATCCACAAAATAGAGATAATTTACTTTAATTTAATTTACTGGGTTGTTTCAAGACATTCAATATAAAGATTAAATATAAAGACATTAGATATAAAGTGCTCAGACCCAGGGTTCCCAATCCTAGTTAATTATTATCTTTACCTGGAAAATTACAAAACAAACCCATGCCCAGGCCATAGCCTAGAGCCAATTAAATAATAATCTCTAAGTGTACCGTTCTTAATGGTTAAGAACACTGCCTTAAAGTACATCCAGGTACTTAGAAAATGTTCGCTTAATAATTGCCTAGGAGTTCCCGTTCTGACTCAGCAGGTTAAGAACCTGACATAACATCTGAGAGGATGCGGATTCAATTCCTGATCACAGTCAAGGGGTTAAGAATCTGGCATTGCCACAAGCTGTGGCATAGTAAGCAAATACGGCTCAGATCCGGTGTTGACCTGGCTGTGGCATAGGCTGGCAGCTACAGCTCCAATTCAACCCTAGCCTGGGAACTTCCATATTCTGCAGGTGTGGCCATAAAAGGAAAAATACACATCTTGCTTATTATTACTATAAGTAATAGCCAATGTCTGTATTTAAAATATAAGCATTTAATAGCATTTGCTTCAAAACATTTAATAGTTTAAATACAATTAAGTAAAATTGGTTTTCTTCAAGTCCCTGCATTATCCTATCGTATTTTAATCAAATCCCACTCACCTGTCATTAATTTGGTCAGTATATTTTCTATTAGTGTTTCCACAATGTTAGTCTATATTTATGTATTTATAAAGCTTTGAAATGTTATACAAATGGTACATTATTGCACATGTTGCATCTAAAACATTCTTGCTCACAACATTGGGTTTAGGTTTAAATCTTTCTGTGAATGCATACATCTAGATACAATACTTTAACTGATATGTAATATTGCCCGAAGAAGGAACTTCATTTTACTTACTAAATTTCTTATTTTGATAATCCCATGAAAATTCTTTTGCCTTTCTCCATATCATACAGCTGAGAATTTCGTTTATGGTATGTGCAAGTTCAACTTTACTATTTACTGACTACATTTGTATTCCCAACAGAAAAATGGATTGCTATCAATATTCAAGGTATTATTCAGGTATAGACTAAGAGACACCTCTGAAGTATCTAATAATAGCCATTCCATGATCGCTGCTCCATATGAAAACTTGCATCTTAACAAGGGAATAATATTTCCATATCTCAGATTTTCAAACCGGACTGTAAAGTGCATTGCTATCATAGGAAATCTATAATCCATCATATTAGTGCCACCAGTGCCCCTAAAACCACTGGTTCAGTATCCTAAGTCACAGATGTGTGTATAAATGCCTCAGCTTCTATGCGATGTTCCTTATCTGGAAATTGAGAAGATAACAGCCAGCTCCAGAGATGTGGGGCATCTTAGGATTGTGGAACTTAATCAATATTTGGTCCTTGCTTTGAACCAGAATTATAATTATTTTTGGAATAGTGGACTTATGCATGAAATGCAACCCTAAGAGAGTTTTAATAATCTTTTTATTATATTTTTACTTAAAGAATAGTCGACTTACAGTGTTGTGCCAATTTCTGCTGTACAGCATAGTGATCCAGTCATACATACACATACATTCTTTTTCTCATACTATCTTCCATCATGTTCTATCCCAAGAGATGGGATATACAGTTCCCTGTGCTATGCAGTAAGACCTCGTTGTTTATCTATTCTAAATGTAATACTTTGCATCTACCAACCCCAGACTCAGTGTCCATCCCGCACCCTCCCTGCTCCCCCTTGGCAACCCCAAGTCTGTTCTCCATGTCTGTGAGTCTGTTTGTTTTGTAGGTAAGTTCATTTGTGCCATATTTTAGATCCACATATAAGTGATATCATATGGTGTTTGTCTTTCTTTTTCTGACTTAATATGAGAATCCCTAGTTGCATACATGTTGCTGCAAATGCCATTCTTTTGTTCTTTTTAGGGCTGAGGAGCATTCCATTGTGTGTACGTAATTGGCTATATGACAGGGAACCTGAAGAGTATCTTTTCCCAGGGTGTGCACATAGAATGACTTGGATGATAAATTGTAACTTCCCCTGCTCCTTCTGCCTTTTCTTTTCAATATTTATGAAAATCACTGTGTTGTTCCTTGAGTACAACAAGAGTAATTGAGTAATTGAATGTTGTAGAGCTATTAAATGGAAAATAATAGATCCCATTGAGAGTCCATGTCATACACACAGGCAAGTACTATTTTATCTTGTCTCTTGTCCTAGGGGGCATCCCATAAGCACAGGCAGGAAAGCATTAGTGTGTGCAAGCCATATTGATTATTCTGTGTTTCTGTGACCCAAAGAAGGGTCTACTCAATAGTTATCATACCTGGGGAGTTAAGGATCAAGCATTGCTGCAAGCTGGGCATGGGTTGCAGACTCAGCTCGGATTGATGTTGCTGTGGCTGTGGCTGTGGCTGTGGCACAGCTGCAGCTCCAATTCAACCCGTAGCTGGGAAGGTCCATATGCCATAGGTGAGGCCATTAAAAAAGAAAGGAAGAAAGAAAGAGAAATCAATGTGACTCAGCCATTTCCGTCCAAGTGCTCAGTGTCTAGCTGTATAGGGACAAAATAAAATGTTTTGTCAGATATTCATTAAAAGTTAAACTGTCAAATCACAGGATATTTTGGCCAAATGATATGAACCTTAGAGTTATCAAAATCAATAATATTTTTATCAAAAAGTTTGCCCTTAGTTTATGCATCCATCCCATATTTACCCACATAGACAATATCCATTCCCTGTTTCTTACTTAGTGAGGTCGTATCAAACCGAAATCAACTCAGATGACAATGTCGATGCTCTGAGATACTAAGAACTTGCTCCAGCTCGCTAGATAATAAATGCAGCAGATAGGATTTAAAATTATATGGTGGATCTCTGAGTCACCGGTAGTTAACTTCTTCACACTAATACAACTCAGGAAGTTTAAACCAGAGATCCACAGGTCCTAGCCAATGACACATCTTCTGTACATCATCTCTGTTTCTGGTCTGAGTATGGATAATGTTATGTCTCCAATTTAAATGGAGAAGGCTGAATTACAAGAATGGAGGAGGAAGTGGACAGGTGAGGCAATATCCAGGAGCAGAGATCTGCCCTCAGCTGTTATGAGCCAATGATTTCTGTGATCCTGCCTATGATCTCAGCCATCCTTTCTACGGTTGGTGCCACCCACAGCTCTCCACTGTGGTTTACCGGTAACCTCCAAAGTGAAGATCACAGTAACTAGAGATGCTTGATGGAATGGCCAGAGAAGTGAAATGACTGGGTTGGCAAAGGGACAATGATGGCCAGGTGTCTGTGTCTGGAGTCAGGCTGTTTGATTCAAAGCTGACTTCATCCTATTCTATCCCATGATCTTGTGCAATTTACAATAAATAAAAAAACCTATCATCCTTCCCTCATCTGTAAAAGAATAATAACCTGTACACATATATCTGAGGGGTGACTATGCAGATGAAAAGAAATAAGCTACATGGAGCACTTAATTCAGAGCCTGGCCCTTGGGAATCTTTAATGAATATTTACGATACCACGTATATGATCATCTGGCATCATCCTCATCAGCACCTTCACGATCATCTTGGAATGTTTAGGGGACAGTTTAGACGGCCTCATTTCCTGCTCTGGTGAGAGAGATGCCAACAGAACCTAGAGCCAATATGGGAGGAAAGCAGAAATAAGACTTCTCACTGAGACCAACAGCATCAACTTCATATGCCTCTGAGCTGACTGCATATTGGTGCCCTACTCGCTCATCCTCCAACTGTCCTGCTTATCCTGATGATGAAGAAACCATCCTGCCCCAGTCCCTCCTGTACACAGTATCTCCAGTGGTACTCACTGCAGGGCACTGCCTTTGTGCTGGGGCATGACAAAGGAATGATGATCAATTGCCCTTCCCAGGCTGGGTGAGTGATGAAGGTTCAGGTTCTGTTCTCAGGACAGACAGGAAGACAGAGTCAGATGGACCCCTTGATGAAGACAATGACCATGACAGGAGAAGACACACGTACTGATCCAGCTGGACTGGGACCAACACACTGAAATGTTGCAGGGCACAAGCTGCTTATTTACAGGAGTGTGGGCTTGAGAGCTCAATGCCCAGAGCTCAAAATTAGCCACATTGGCCCATGTTATCTCAGTCTCTGAAGGTCTGTTAATATTGATTGTATAGGATTACAAGAGATGTCCTTGGGGAAAAAAAGGGGGTTCCTGTCGTGGCTCAGTGGTTAACAAATTCGACTAGGAACCATGAGGTTGCGGATTTGATCCCTGGCCTCCTTCAGGGGTTAAGGACCTGGCATTGCTGTGAGCTGTGGTGTAGGTTGCGGACACCACTCGGTCCCGTATTGCTGTGGCTCTGGCATAGGCCAGCAGCTACAGCTCCGATTAGACCCCTAGCCTGGGAACCTCCATATGCCACAGTGTGGCCTTAAAAAGAAAACAAAAAAAAAAAAGAGAGAGAGATGTCCTTTGTATAGTCTGGGTCCTGCCCATTCTCAGGAGGAATCTCATCCTTACTCCTCCTCCTGAACTTCCCGTATCATACATCTTAATAAAAAAAACTCAGACTTACTGTGTATGTGTTTGTTTCATGTGTACAGCAAAGTGATTCCGTTATGCGTATATACATATATTCTTTTCATATCCTTTTGCAGTATAGTTTATTATAAGACACTGAATATAGTTCCCTGTGCTATACAGTAGATCCTTTTGGTTATCTATTATATATAGTGTGTATATGTTAATCTCAAACTCCTAATTTATCTCTCCCACATTCCTTTGGTAACTATGTTTTCTATGTCTTTGCATCTGTTTTGTAAACACAGTTCATTTGTATCACATTTGTCTATGTGGAATCATTTTTTAGATTCTACATATAAGCGACGTCATATGATATTTGTCTTTATGTGACTTCCTTCACTTAATATGATAATTTCTAGGTCCATGTTGCTGCAAATGGCATTATCATTCTTTTTATGGCCGAGTAATATTCTACGGTATATATGTACCACTTCTTCCTTGTCCATTCACCTGTTGATGGACATTTAGGTTGCTTCCATGTCTTGGCTACAGTAAACGCTGCTGCAGTGAACATCGGGGTGCATGCATCGTTTCAAATGATAGTTTTCTCCAGATATATGCCCAGGAGTGGGACTACAGGATCATACAGTAACTCTATGTTATTTTTTTTTTTTAGAGAACCTCCATACTGCTCTCCACAGTGGCTGCACCATTTACATTCCCACAGACGTGTTAAATTAACCTCTATTGACATGTGAGTTTATAATCATGAAATGCATTCAAATGACCGAGTGATTTTAGGGAGAATTGGGTCTTCTACAGCAAGAATCTGATGGTATTCTTATTTTCTCAGTTAATTTTTTGATTGTGGAAGCAACACTTAATACGAGATCTACCTTTTCAACAGATTCTGAAATATTCATATATTATAATTGAATGTAGGTACACTTTTGTACATCACATCTGTAGGGCTTGTTCATCTTGATTCACTGAAATTTTATGCCATTTTATGAGTAATTCTCCATTTCCCCCTCCTGCCAGCCCCTGGCAACCAGCTTTCCGCTATATGATTTTATGAATTTGACTATTTTAGATGAATCATATAAGTAGAATCATGCAGAATTTGTCTTTCTGTGATTGTCTGCTTCACTTAGCATAATGTCCTAATGTCTGCCCATGTTGTTGCAAATGGCCGGATTTCCTTCTTTTTTCAGGCTGAATAGCGTTCACAGACTGCACATGTGATAATATTTATCAGTTTCCATTAATCTGTCAACTGATATTTAAGTTGTGCCCAGATCTTGCCTATTGTGAATAGTGCTGCAATGAACTTAATAGCACTAATATCTCTTTGAGATCTTGATTTCACTTCTTTTAGATAAATACCAAGAGGTGGGATTGCTGGATCACATAGCAGTTCTATTTTTAATTTTCTAAGGAAACGCTACACTGTTTTCCACAGTCACTACCACATTTTTTATTTATATCAACATTGTGCAAGGGTTCCAATTCCTCCACATCCTTACTAACATTGTTGTCTTTGGAGGTTTGCGGTTTTCTTTTTTTTTTTAATAATAGCCATCCTGAGAAGTATGTCATGATGTCACAGTGTGGTTTTGATTTTCATTTCCCTGATGAATAGTGATTTTGAGCACCTTTTTATATACTTGTTAGCCATTTATATATCTTCTTTGGAAAACTGTCTATTTAAGTCCTTAAGCCACTTTATTTTATTGGGGTATAGTTGACTTACAATGTTGTGTTGGTTTCAGATGAATAGCAAAATGAATTGGCTAGAAAGATAGACATATCCATTATTTTTCCCATACACTTAGCCCATTTTTTAACCAGGTTATTAGTTTTGATTTTTTTTTTTACTCTTAATTTGTAGGAGTTCCTTACATATTCTGGAGAGTAATTAATTATCGACCACGTGGTTTGCAAATGTTTTCTCTCATTCCATAGGTTGCTTTTTTTTTTTTTTTTTTGCCATGCCCATAGCATGTAGAAGTTCTCATCAAACCTGTGCCACAGTAGTAACCAGAGCCACAATAACAATGCCAGATCCTTAACTTGCTGAATCACCAGGGAACTCCAGGTTGCCTTTTCACTGATAAGGAATCTGAAGTACACTGAGTTGCCACAGGTCTCAAATTTTTGGCGAGACCTAGGTGGAATTGTGTCTTTAAATCCCTTACTCTTTCTGTTATCTGTGATGCGTCTCTCATACCAAGGAGAGTAGTGTTACTCCTGGATAGCTGTTGTGGACCTTTGCAGCAGATTTATATTCAGGCTTTCCCCACATGCATAGTGTTAGTTAATAAATAACATTCATTCTAAAATTTGAAGTTCAACAGGAAAAAGAAGAAAGGATTACTTCTGGAGCAGGTGAAATGAGATGTCAAAGGGCAACATTACTGTATTAGTCAGGGTTCTCCAGAGAAGCAGGACCAGTAGGTTATACATATATTTATAGAGAGAGAGGTTTAAGAAAATGACTCATATGATTGTGGAAGCTTGTTATAAGTCCAAAGGTTGCAGTGTAGATCAACTGGCTGGAGATGCAGGGGTGAGTTGCAATTCGAGTTCAAAGGCAGTATGATGGCCAGATTCCTTCTTCCTCCTTGAGGTCAGTCTTTGTTCTATCAAAGCCATCAACCGATTGGATTAGGCCCACACACTGAATAATCTGCTTTACTCAAAGTCCAGGGATCTAAATGTTAACCTCAGCCAAATCAAAACAAAACACTTTCACAGAAACATCTAGAATAATATTTGACAAAGTATCTGGGCAACATGACCCAGCCAAGTTGACTAAAATTAACTATCACAATTACCTTGGCAAATTCCCATTACTTTCCTAATGAGAAATTCCAAAGTTCCATGAATAATTTTGCCCAATCCTTAAGTTTTCAGAAATGGAGACACAGAGCTATTCATTGTTCCAGACCAGATCACACTCAAATTGTCTAATTTCAGCTCATGAAAACCAAGCAATCAAAGCCCTAATTTAGCCATTTTTAAAGGGAGTTATCTCTTCTCACTGATTGGTATAGCTTCTTCTCCTGTAAAGGGCATTCCTTTTTTCCACTATTAAAGTTCCTGATCCATAAAGTGGGTAGATGATTTAGCTTAGTAGTAAAAGGCCAAGTAAGTTAACTTAGCTATTAAGGCAGGTTTTCAGAGAGCCTCAGATCACTGCCTCAGAAACCATGTGCAACACCCCTAAGAAAATGTGGATACTCAGAGTTCCCATCGTGGCTCAGTGGTAACAAAACCAAATAGTATCCATGAGGATGTGGGTTCGATCCCTGACCTTGCTCAGTGGGTTAAGGATCTGGTGGTGCCATGAGCTGTGGTGTAGGTCATGATGCATCTAGGACCTGGCATTGCTGTGGCTGTAGTGCAGGCCGGCACCTGCAGCTCCAATTCAACCCCTGACCTGGAAACGTCCATATGCTGCAGGTGTGCCCTCCCCCCAAAAAAAAGGAAAGAAAGAAAAAAAAAAGTTGGGTACTCATATGGTGTACAGCACAGATCAGAGTTCAAATACAGACTTGTTAAGAGAAGATAGAGGAAGAACAGCTGCAAAGTGCAGTCCTAAAGATACTATTACTAATGAAAGGAAAGAGCTACCCTTTGCTGAAGTAAAGTCTAGAAGGCTGAGTCTGGAGCAAGGTGTCAATATCCTATTAACCAGCATAGATGAATAATTTTATGGTATGGAAGAGAATATAAGTAAAGCAATATTGGGAATGTTGGGGAAAATAACATTACCTTGCTGCTAGGGTGGACTTTTTCATGTCATCCCTCTTGTAAGCAAATATGACTTTAAAACCTCTACCATCTGCTCATGAACAATACAGGATCCAAAAATACTAGTCATCTTTGAGCAAAACGTGATCCTATCATTCATTCCTAAACTACATGAAACCCAACTGAGATAATTTTTCAGTCCTCATGATAAGGCTCTTCCTCAGTCCAATTAAATTATAACCTGTGTTGAGAGACATCAGCATTTTTTTAAAGATTCCCAGGTGACTCCAACATGAAGCCAAAGTTGAGAACTAGTTATACCCATTCTTACTCAAAACTTGCATAAACAGATCTGAAAGATACAAAAGTTGTGTGGACAACAGACATGAGTTTTGGAAAGGGTTGAGATTGGAAGTGTTAGGAATAAGCACTGTGCATTTCTCCAGGATGCCTGGGTAACAGGTAAGAAATAAAGAAGGCTCTATAGTCATGATTCAATCATGCAATGATTAAAATGGGGACTGGATCCCACAATAACCACTCCATCCTGTTGAAAATGTACCCAATGAAGCACTATACAGATATGAAATACTGAAAATACTGAAAAGCACAAGAGCTTCAAAAATTATGGAACCGCATAATCAGAAATTTGAATTCTAGCTGTTTGGTTTTACCGGTTTTTCCAAGCTCCATGGAAAAGATGGTGCAAGTATTGAGATTAGGCTGTTCTTTTGAGGAGCCTCCACATGGCCCTCTTGATGTCTCTGTTCCTCAGGCTGTAGATGAAGGGATTCAGCATGGGGACGACAACAGTGTACATCACTGAGGCCACTACAGCCTTCCTGCGGGAATGTGAAACAGTGGAACTGAGGTACACTCCAAGGCCTGTTCCATAAAATAAACAAACAACTGACAGGTGAGAGCCACAGGTGGAGAAGGCTTTATACCTCCCACCTGATGAGGGGACTCTCAGAATGGAGGAAACAATTTGAGTATAAGAGATAAGGATCCCCGAGACTGGAATACCACCAAAAATGGCACTAATAAAATAGATGACTATATTATTGCTGGGGATTTTAAAACAGGCAAGACTGAATAGCTGAGAAGGGTCACAGAAGAAATGAGGAATTTCCACATCCAGGAAGAAAGTAAGTTCTAACACTACCAAACTTTGCAGCTGGGAGACCAAACAGCTGATGAATAATGACACCCAAACCAACAAGCCACAGAAGCGGGAATTCATGATGACCAGGTAGTGTAGGGGGTGACAGATGGCCACAAACCGGTCATAGGCCATTGCAGTCAGGATTAGACTGTCCAAGCATCCAAAAAGAATGAAAATAGACATCTGTGTCATGCATCCCATGTAGGAGATGACTCTGCTGTGAGTTTGGATGTCCACAATCATCTTGGGAACGGTGGTGGAGATGTAACCAATGTCAGCCAAGGACAGGTGGGAGAGGAAGAAGTACATGGGGGTGTGGAGGTGGGCATCAGAGCTGACAGCCAGGATGATGAGTAGGTTCCCAAGCACAGTGACCAGGTACATGGACAGGAACAACCCAAAGAGGAGGGGCTGCAGTTCAGGGTCATCTGAGAGGCCCAGGAGGAGGAATTCTGAGACATGAGTTATATTCTTTGCTCCAACATGGCCAAGACAACTCCTAGAAAGTCAAAGAGGCTTTAACTAAATAAAACAAGCAAACAGGGAGCCAGCGCTGTGTTTATATTTTGGATTCAACCAAGTAAAATTATTCCCACTTGAGGATCATTCACTCCAATACCTTCAGTGATATTTCTTAGTGGTGGCAAACTCATTTCCTCTTAGAATATTTTCCTCATTGATCTCTTGACTATTTACTTTTTTTCTCTTTTTAATTTTTTTTTGTTTCCCCCCACCACCACCACTCCCACCCTCACCCAAGCCTGTGCCTTCAGAATTCCCAGGCCAGGATCAGATCCAAGCTGCAGCTGCAACATATGCTGAAGCTGCTGCACCACTGGATCCTTTAACCTGATGCACTGGGTCAGGGATTAAATCTGCACCTCTGAAGCATCTTGAGCCACTGGAGTGGATACTTAACCCTCTGAGTAACAGCAGGAATGAACTCCTACTTATATGTTAGAGACACTACTTATATGTTAGAGACACTGTTCCAAAGTTTGATAATGAGCAAACCAATTCAGAGTTAATAAAGTCGTAAACACAATAAGGTATCAGCCCCTTCCTTTGAAGGAAATATATGGAAAAAGAAATATATTTCTTCCTTAAGGAAAATCACTCCAGGAGGTCCCATCATGGCTCAGTGGTTAATGACTCTGACTAGGAACCATGAGGTTGCGGGTTCAATCCCTGACCTCGCTCGGTGAGTTAAGGATCTGGCATTGGCATGAGCTGTGGTGTAGGTCACAGATGCGGCTCAGATCCTGTGTTGCTGTGGCTGTGGCTGTGGCTGTGGCTGGCAACTACAGCTCCGATTCGATCCCTAGCCTGGGAACCTCTATATGCAGCTGGAGTGGCCCTTGAAAAGCAAAAAGACCAAAAAAACAAAAACAAAACAAAACAAAACAAAAAAAGCAAAGAAAAAAAAATCACTCCAAATAAAAGACACTAAGAAGCAGTCGAATATACCTTTTCCAAAAGCAGTGAGAGAAATTCCCTTAATTTAGAATATGTATAAACACCCTATAACCTTAGCTATATTCTAAATTAAGGTCAAATGTGTTTAAAAAGTTAGAATACTGATAGGATTTTCAACTTTACGGGTTTTCATCATTATTTGGATTTCTGAGACCCGTCTTCAATGGAAATAAGTGCTCACTCAGATATGTGAGTCACCTTTTAAAAGTCTTTTCCAATATTAATCCCAACACTAAGCTTTTCATGCAAGGTTATTTGTTAAAAAAAAAAAAAAAAAACTCTACACAATTTCAGGGGGTCTTAGAGATTGCTTTTTTGCTTGTTTCCATTATGTAGTGACTTGGTGAAAGCATTTGCATATGCTTATAGTTCTAAAACATGTGAAGGAGGAATTCCTTAGTGGCTCAGTGGGTTAAGGACCCAGTGTTTTCACTGCTGTGCCTCAGGTTGCTGCAGGGGTGCAGGTTCCATTCCTAGCCCAGGAACTTTCGAATGCCATGTGTGTGGCCAAAATGAGGCATTGTTATATTAAAGCATATATACATTGGTGTGGTGGTTTGCCTTGTAAAAATCAGTGCACATTTAATTTTACTCTAGGCCGCCTACACTTTTTTACCCCAATAAAACAATGAGATACAATCAACTAACCTGCTCTTACTTCAGATGTCAGGAACATCCCTGAATTCTGTCTAGTAATAGCCACTCCATGATGGCTCACGGGAAATCCTCAACATGCAGAGGAAATAATATTTGCATATCTCAAAATTCCAAAGTGGGATGAAAAAATTACTATTCATAGAATATCCTATGAACAAAATATTCATGCCTGAAAGACCCATATGAAGTCACTGGCCCATTCTCCTAATTCTCAGATGACCTGAGGCCCAAGAGAAGAAAGCAATGGTTCTGCCTACATTTGCTCATCTGGCACAGAGCAGCCTTGGAAAAATATATACTCATCTGGCTCTAGTGCATGGATAAGCAATGAGGTCCTATTGAACAGCAGAGGGAACTATATCCAGTCTCTTAGGATAGAACATGATGGAAGGTAGCATGAGAAAAAGAATGTACATATATGTATGTCTGGGTCACTGTGCTGTACAGCAGAAATTGATACAACACTGTAAATCAACTATAATTAAAAAATTTAAAAAAAGAAAGTGACAGGAACCCTGGGACAGGAGTCAGGAGATGAAAGTCTGAGCTCCACATCTGTCAAACATTGAGTGTGGAGTGTATATAAATATCAATTTGTTTCCAGCAGAATTTCTTACCTAGAAATGGGGAGAATAACATCCCTAGGCATTTGGCTCTTAATATTCTATTATGGTATTTTATTTATTTATTTATTTATTTATTTATTTATTTATTGTTGTCTTTTCTAGGTCTGCACCTGAGGCATGGGAGGTTCCCAGGCTAGCAGTCTAATCAAAGCCATAGCTGCTGGCATCTGATCCACATCTACAACTTCACCATAGCTCACTGCAATGCAGGATCATTAACTCACTGAGCAAGGCCAGGGATCGAACCCGCACCTCATGGTTCCTAGTCGGATTCGTTAACCACTGCACCACGATGGGAACTCCTGATGGCTTTTATTTAATTGCATGGCAGAGAGGTTGAAGCCTTTCTTACCAAGGAAATGAGAGCAAGGAATGACTTGACATCCTAACTGTGAAATCTTCAAAGTAGAATTCCTCTTGCAGTAACAAGTTTGTTGAAATTAAATCTCAAGATGTATTTAATGACTTTTATTTAATTGAATGACAGAGAGGTCAAAGCCTTTCTTACCCCAGGAAATGACAGCAAGGAATGACTTGACATCCAAAGCATGAAATTCTAAAAGTGTCTCACTCAGTCTATGAAGTAAATCCATGTATCCTCTTTTTTCCCTTTTTCTCTCCTTTACATTTTTAATTATTTAAGAAATCTCCACAAGTTTTTGATAATTGAATGACATGTGCTAACAAAAAACACTGCCTGCCATATCAGGAAACCAAGGGTGTTGCAGCCATCAGCCACATAAGCCACTTGACAGTGAGCCCTGAGGGAGCTCAGAATGAGAAAACACAAGATACTGGCCCCAGAGAGCTGACGTGTGTCTCAAAGGAATTGTTTCAATAAGCCTAGACTCTTGCCTCTTGTGCTAAATTCCTTAACTTGAGATATCTGGTTTTCTTTTATTAACAGAAATCTTTTGATGTTCCAACTACCTGGTCTTTGTTGCAAAAGCTCTTATATATCTTGCCTCCCACCCCTCCACATCACTCCCGCACACACCTCTCACCCTCACCCCCTTCCCCCCTTGGGAGCAACAGGACCTCCACCAGTACCCCGCAACTTAAAACCAACTCAGCTGGTCTGCAACTGTAGTTTGCACCATATTTTTCCTCTCTTTTTTTCTTTCTTCTTCCTCTTTCACCTCCTCTACTCCTCTGTCCAAAACCCTCTGTGAATGGGTGACTGGCTATGGAAACAACTGACAAATTCTGGTCAGGGCTATGCTCTGGTATATTCTGAAGGCCCCAATAGCTCACTGTTTTAGTAACTGTTGCCTCTTCCTCCAGCCTTCTCTTTCTGTTACTGTCACTTTGCCTTAAACTTGCCACTCCTGGGCCATTTTATATTAATTTTGCCTGCCAAGTTGTATATCTTTATTTTATTTATTTACTGTTCTTTTTTTAAATAATGACTTTTATTTTTTCCTTTATAGCTGGTTTACAGTGTTCTGTCAATTTTATTTTTATTGTTCAAGGTGCTTTTTGTTAAAGTGTGGTTGATTTGCAGTGTTTCTTCAGTTTCTGTTGTACAGCAAAGTAACCCAATCACACACAGTTCCCTGTGCTGTACAATGGGGCCCAGTTGCCCATTCATTCCAAGCTTAAGGGTTTGCATCTGCAAACTCCAGACTGCCCATCCATCCCACTCCTGGGAACCACAAGTCTGCTTTCTTTGGCCGTGATCTGTTTCTGTTTTGTAGATGGGATTGTCTATGCCATGTTTTGGATTTCACAGATAAGTGATATATGGTGTTTGTCTTTTTCTTTATGGCTTACTTCACTTAGTATGAGAATTTCTGGTTCCATCCATGTTGCTACAAATGACATTAGTTTATCTTTTCATGGCTGGGGGATATTCCATTGCATGTATGTACCACATCTTCTTGATCCATTCATCTAATGATGGACATTTGGGTTGTTTCCATGTGTTGGCTATTGTGATGAATATAGGGGTGCACATATCTTTTAAACAGAAGTTTTGTCTGGATATGTGCACAGGAGTGGGGTGGCTGGATCATATGGTGGCTCTATATTTAGTTTTATGAAGTACATCCACACTGTTTTCCATAGTGGTTGTGCCAATTTACATTCTCACCAACAGTGAAGGAGGGTTCCCTTTTCTCCACAGCCTCTCCAGCATTTGTTATTGGTTGAGGGCCATTCTGACTGGTGTGAGGTGGTACCTCATTGTAGTTTTGATTTACATTTCTCTAGTAATTAGTGATGTTAAACATTTTTCTCATGTGCCTGTTGGCCATCCATATGTTTTCATAGGAGGATTGGCTATTTGGGTCTTCTGCCTGTTTCTTGACTGGGTTTTTTGTTTTTGTTGTTGAGTTGTATGTATCCTGGGCTGTTTTAAAGGAAGCTCACTGCTTTTCTTCTCTGTCTATAGAAACTATCTCTGAAGAAAACCTCAGCCCTCTTACCCAAACCTTGGGAAATCCCAGGACAATTTCTCTTCCTCCTCCCATGGCATAAGCCACGCTCCCTCTCTTGAGGGAAGGAACATTGGGCCAGGACTAGGTCCATCACCATTAATTAAGGCCCCATCCCAGTCGGATGACACCACCTGGACTGAACAACCTGGCCTAAGATAAAGTATCTTAAGTGTGGCACGGAGAACTCAGACCAGGGGGAAAACTTCCAGTAGGGGAGCCCAACATGCTAGCTGGTTAGGGGATGTCTTGGGTTCTGTGAGGCAGCTGGGAGAGGTCACAGGACATGCAGGCTATGACCTGAGGACGCTCGGCTCTTGAGCCTACCAGAAGTGTCCCCAAATCCCTTTGTCACCCTGCAAAAGTCTCATCTGTGAGGCCAGGGTTGCCTGTCCTCACAGGCATTGCCAGAGATGCACATGATTGCTCCAGAACCAGGCCTTTCTCTGACGTAGGCCTTTCTCTTAGGGACTATTTGCCAGAGACTATTTGTTAGCTTCCTTAATCCATCACCCTTTCCTGCCAGGACTATCATTTTAGATGGGAAACAACCCATCAGCTCTGCTGAGGATGCCTCTAAAATAACTGAGATTTCTCCTCTCCCTGGCTTATCTCAATAAACTTTACTTTCTCTCCACCTTGACTTTCAATATACAAACTATGAGGCCTCTGTTTTGTGTGTTTGTACACATCTATATGTGCACTGTACACGTATGGCATTGCCGGAATTAATTCATAAAAGGGCTCTACTTCATTGGCTTAAAGGAAATTACGTGCTTACACAAATTCTTGAAATACATAAGTTAACTGGCCAGAATTCATGCTAGGTTCACATGAACTGGAAATATTCAATATTAACATCTGGTTTTAAAGTTAAAGTTAGCTTATTGATATAATATAAACATGTCTTTGGAGTCATCGTTAAGTATAACACCTTTATTGTACCTAAGGTTTAATAGAAATTAAGTTTAACATCTTGTTATATCTGTTACAAAATTGCCAACAAAAATGACTTCATATAAATAAGAGCTTTTGGGTAAACTTTTAGGAGTAATGGTTCTAGGAATATCTAAGCATGACTCCAGATATTTGGTAATGTAAAAATTTAGAGTTGTAAAAATTTAGCTGAACTAAGTTAAATGGTGGAAACCTGTTGAATAGCTGGGTCATCTCCAAATAAACTAAGATACTGAGACATTAATTACTGAACATTAGTTTTATTTTACAGAAAAACTGAGGCGCTTAAGAATAAAAAGTAAGCTGGTACACAATTTGGACTTGGTCCCTCTGTTAAAAGAAAGCTGTCTTAGAATGCTGCCTTTGGTAATAAATTGTGAATTTCCTTGCCTTTAAATGACTCCTCTTTACTTTTTAAACTATCTGGGATTACTTTACAGGTAAATCAGGGAGCATTGTCAAATAAAAGATATGGTATATGTGGATAAAGTTTATCTTACCTCTGTGGACAATTAACCTCTCATTGCCAAGCTTTTGCCATCCTGAAGTGCTTATAACATGGAAAGAGTCTACTGTTAAATCAAGGAATTGAAAATGGGTAAACAATAGCTAAATTAAACAGTCAGGGCTATAGGAAATCCAAGACAGCTGCTTGGCTTTCCCGGTGCCCTGGCAAACATAATTCTTATTTGATGGATTAAAACTTTCACTGGCTATAGGACTGCCGCCCTCACAAAAATGCTTAAAAATGTGTTTTCTATTTGGGGTACCCTTTCTATACTCTCCAGGAATCAAGACACCTGTTTCACTGGACATATAAGCCTTAATTTTTTTTTCCACACAGGCTTCTTAAAATCATCACTGTTACTATCATCCTCGATCATCAGGCAAGATCAACAAAACTAATAAAAAACTGGACTTGTGCAAAACAAAATTAATGACACAGGATAAAAGCTGCTAAGCATAATTATAATTTTGTAACTTTTATTTGACATATTGCTGGCTTTTATCTTTATTTTTTAGATATAAAAACCTTTCCCTTCAAGTTACTTAATGAACTACGATAATTTGGTGATTTACATCTGCGGGTAAAGTTAAAACCCTTTTTCTTTTTTCTCTGCCTGGTCCCTCCAAAAACTGGAGACTGCTGGGTTCTGCAGTCTTATTAGGTAAATAAAAACTGTATCCTGAAATGTAAATTATACCTGCTCTGACCCTGAATTTTCTTCTATGGTTACTGAGTTTAGTGTTTACTGTCTAAAAACTCACCCCCAAATAGTTCTTTGCTGCTATGCTACATTACTGTAAAGTTTAATTGAATTATTAAGAAAATATTCTAAGCACGTTTTTGAAGCTGATTGCAATAGTCTATGTTTGGGTAAATATCAGATGCCCTATGATGACCAGGGGCTATACATACTTGGAAAGGTATCATTCGAAGACTATCTCCAACCTAGATAATAGGTTTCTTTTCAGGTAGTCTTAAGTGACTCATACACAAAGAAATTTAAAAATTAACTCTTAAATTTATATTTCTCTCTTAAGAAGAGCCTTGCATTAGACTGGTCTATAAAGAGAACTGCTAACTCCATACTCACCTTAAAATAAAGTTCAAATAAGAAAAAAGAAAAATGCCAATGCCAGGACAAAGACTACCTCAGAAGTAGACAGCTATTCCAAGATTACCAGACCTGATTTTATGGTTACTTTTCTTGATTTCTTTTTTTTTCTTTTTGTCTTTTTGCCGTTTCTTGGGCCGCTCCCGCGGCATATGGAGGTTCCCGGGCTAGGGGTCAAATCGGAGCTGTAGCCGCCGGCCGGCCTATGCCAGAGCCACAGCAACTCGGGATCCGAGCCATGTCTGCAACCTACACCACAGCTCACGGCAATGCTGGATCCTTAACCCACTGAGCAAGGCCAGGGATCGAACCCGCAACCTCATGGTTCCTAGTTGGATTCGTTAACCACTGCACCACCACGGGAACTCCCTGATTTCTTTTTGCTTTACACACAAAGCAAGTATTTTCTATCATGGGCATGGTCCTATGTGAATATTAAAAATCAACCCAATTGTTGGGTTTATAGTCAATAACTTACTAACTAGTACTTCTGCTTTACATTGATGGGCTTCTTCCCTCCACTAGCCAGGCCTTTGGTAATTTTATTCTAGGAAAATGTAATTCTGTCAAGGCCACTCTTGATATTACTATGGACAAAGCCAGTATATAATTTCCCTTAAAGATAAGGAACAGACAAAGCCAGGTGAACTGGGATATACTGTGCTGCATTTGGTAAAAAGCTCTTGATTTAAATTCCTTTCTATAATGTTCACTAATACTACCAACTCTACTATTTTCTATTAATTATTTTTTTATAAAGTTGCTATTTCTTACATTGCCAAATGTATAACTGAGTCTTTAAAATAGTACACAGCTCCATATGAGTTTGGTGTAACTCTAGATATGAGAAAATGCAACAAGAGGAAATATCTTCCTGGACCATAACAGACTAGTAAGAGAGGTGGTCCAGAGACTTTTGCCTCCGGTTAGTAAGGCCTAGTCCAATAATAGTACATTGACTGGCCTGTCAACAAAAAAAATCTTTGCCAGACCTGGGAATAAGCATTCCTAGCACCACGGGACAAAATGGTCATGAAATGCCTCCCAAGACTATGGCCAAATTTACAACCATGGGGAGACCTGCGAACTGGAGATGGGCACTTGCCTTCTGCCTCTACATGGATTAAATCATGAAGTGCTGCAGCTGCTGACCCTCAACCTCCCCTGAAAAGAGTTCAGGGTGGAGATCAGGGATGAGGCTCTCTGCTCTGGAAAAACTGACAGAAGGGGCCTTCAGACAGGTAGATATTTTCAGGTAAAGACTTCATGATCCCAAATTCTTGCATCTTCTCCTATCTAGGAAAACACTAAGATCATTAACAGTAACATCTGATTTAGCCATTTAGAAAAAAAATAAAAGACAAAATAGAATAGCTGTGGTTCAGACATCTAAGGTCATACCAGACAAACGCTGGTATTGCTAAGAACTTAAGGTTTACACACACTTGATGCTACCAACCATTTTCAAAGCAACATCAGCTGGGAGCTGCAACCTTACATTTTCAAGGTCCCCTTATAACAATGGAAAGATGAAAACATAATGTCTAATGGTCTTGTTATTTACAAGTCAACACCACATTAACAGAAAAAATCTACTGAGATAAGACTAGACAACTAACTACCTGGCTACAAGTCTTCCCCAAATGCCAGGTCCAAACTGGGTATCAGGCCTATTCAAATAATTAGATTTCTTTTGTCTATTAACATTCAAACTGTCACTTCCCCAATTATTTCCGGCTGGGTCTGTTACACCTACATTAAATCCATAACTACATTAAGTGGCTTCATTACTTTACAATAATTCCCTTGCTGATCTTTGGCCTCAACTTTTAATTTGCTTGTTAAGTTTGTTTTTTCTGGAATACAACAAACACGTCTCCAAACGATAATTTGATGGAGATATCAACCAGTCAACATCTGAACAACTTTGGAACACGCCTTCCATGGAGCCATCCCTCCCTCTTCAAGAATGACCTGACAGAAATTAGGCAGAGGGAACCCAGAGCCCTGTAATGCCCCATTCAGCAAGAATGGTCATCAGCCCTTTTCCCTTATAACTGGGCTCACAGATGCCATAGAGTAAAATACGCAGGTAGATAGACATGAGCAGAGTATTCAAAGGGGCCAAAGATTTGGTCCTTAAAAAAAGAGAGGGGATTGCTATGGGCTTCAAGTCCCCTTCAAGGAGGTTAAACCCAAAAGCCTCTGGCCATGTCTCATTGTAATGCCCCTTCCCCCACTTTGACCAGCCTGGGCTGCTCACTCCCCGCTAGAGAAGGGAAGTCACCCCATTCCTCCCCAGGCCAGCATACCTGTTCCCCATGCAAACAAGGTATCCTGCCCAAGACCAATCAGGAGATCAAATTGCTTCCCCACTCAGGTCACACTGTGGGGTATAAAGACTATTGCACAGTGAGTCGGGATCTCTTTTTAACCTGAGTACACGAGTACTCACTCCCTCTCTAAAAATGTACTTTCACTTTAATATATTTGTAAAACATCTGCCGTTCCAATGCTTTGTTACAGGGAGGCAGGGACCTGGAAAACTGACAAGTATCGTCTTTGAAGTGGCAGGATATTTTAATCAAAGAGTATGAATCTAGCCTGTTAATAGTATCTGAAATTTACCTTGCCCTCTCTGTATACATTTACTATATATGTAACTACGTACGTAGCTTACACTATACTGTTTAATTCTTACAATAATGCAGTTGTGTCAACTAGGGATCAATTCAGGTAACAATAATAATAATCTCCGAGGTTCAGAGATACTAAGAATTTGTCCCAGGTTGCACAAGATAATAAAGACCAGACAAAATTAAATTGTTGGTCTCTGATGCTCATTCACTAAACTTCTTCACTTTGTTTCCCTATACTTCATACAGAGTAATGCAGAGTCCAGAGGGCTTAACCAAAAGCATGGTTAAGATACATATTTAAACTGATTTCAATTTCTGAAGAACAGAACCCCAAAGAAATTGAAGAAACATTGTAAATCTACTACGCTCTAATTAATTTTTTTTTAAAAGAATGGAACCCAGCACTCTGCTTTTGTGTCTCCTTTAGAGACTGAGAAGCACCAAAGTATAAAAATGGAGGAGGAAGTGGACAGATGAAGCAAAATCTAGGAGCAGGAACAAAAGAGAGATCAGTGATAAATTATAATCTGCTGATCCTTTCACCACCCCTGTCTTGGCCTCAGCTAATCTGCCTCGTGTAAATGCAGCAAGGACAGTCATTACACTCTACTGAGTTCTACCAGGAATACCAAAGGAGACAGGACAGTGAACCTAGGGTTTCTGCCTGCAGTGACCAGGCAAGTAAAATGACAGGCTGGGTTGGCAGGAGGGAATTCTAAGTGTCCTGCATATGTAGTCTGGGTGCCTGGGTTCAAATCTGAATTCCTTCCTATTAGACCCCATGACATCATGCACGTTTTATTTAAATCTGCTCCCTTTCCCATCCATAAAATGACAATAAGCTTCATTCCTCTTTCTTCATGTGATTCTACAGATGGAATGAAACATAGAATATTTAGCTCAGAGCCTGGCACTTAGGAAATCCTAGTGAAGATTCATGATACCATGCTTCCTGACCTCATCCTCATCCTCACATCATGATCTGGGAGCACTTAGGGGACAGTTTAGAGAAACTTGTTTCCTGCTATGGGGGTGGGAGTAAGGCTTATGGGAACTAGAACCAGTGTGGGAGGAAAGCAGAACTCTGGGTAAGAATTCTTGGATCCACCCCACCCAGAACCGAAGACATATACTTCATAGTGCCCTCCCATCTGTCTATTTCAACTGTCATTTCTGACAATGCAAAAACAACATTCCTGCATCCCCTTCTCCATCCACTGTCTCCCATGGCACTCACTGGGCTGGGCTGCGACGCTGCTGGTACATGGCTAAGAAGGGCCAATCTGGTGCCCCTCTCCTGCCTGGTGACCAATGATGGCTCAAGCTCTATCCTCAGGATCAGCAGAAAGACAAGACTCTGGCCAGAGCCTCCTGATGGAGATTACTACTCTGGAACAGGGAGACCCAGGTGTGAAGGCTGCTAGACATGGACTGAGAGCTGGAGACAGAGACTGATTATGAACAGTTCTGTGGCCTTGAGGTCTCAATGCACAGAGCCCCTAATTAGCTAAATTGGCCCATGTACTCCATTCCCTGAAGATTCCACAATCTTGGGAGAACCACAAGAAGAGAAAAGCCAGTGTCCCTGGTCCAGATCAATGACATCTGAGCCCTACCCCTTCCTGGTGGGAAGTTCACTTGGCCTCCTCTGGTCATTTATGTGAAAGGAAGGCTCGTCTGTGAAGATGAGATTAATTTTTTCCACAGTTGAAAATTCAATTGCAATATGCATTACTGAAAATGCACTAATGATGAAATACTATCAGGTATACTGGCATCTTTGATACTTACTATGCTAGAATCTGAAAATATTTCCATTTTTGAAATTTTTGGGGGGGTTGGGGGGGCTGCATCCATGGCATGTGAAAGGATTCCCAGGCCAGGGATTGAATCTATGTCATGGTTGTGACCTGTGCCACAGTTGTGACAGTGCTGGACCCTTAGCCCACTGCACCATACGGGAACTTCCGCCATGTTTGAAGAGTTTTATATGTTCAAGGAGAGCTTCACATTTTTCTTAATAAGTCCTTCTCAATCTTCGTGAAGTTTCGTCTGTAATGTTTTGTTGGTAATTTAAATTATATCTTTGGCTTCATTTTTGCTAACTGGTTTATATTGGCATATTAGAAAACTATTAATCACATATTCCCATTGTCTAGCATTCTTTTAGAGTGTTTCTAGTTGTTTTTCTTGAGAAATATATTATCTAAATGTATTCACTGTTGTAGTTTTTCCCTTTTGCTTAGGCTACCTCTCCTTGTAACACAATATAATAATGATAGAATGGTAATATAAAAAAAAACACATTTTTTTTTGGGGGGGGGAGCTGCACCCACAACATTTGGAAGTTCCCAGGCTAGGGGCTGAATCAGAGCTGCAGCTGCCAGCCTATGCCACAGCCACACCAGATCTGAGCTGGGCCTGTGAGCTACACCACAGCTTGCAGCAATGCTGGATCCTTAACCCACTGAATGAGGCCAGGGATCGAACCCACATCTTCATGGATACTAGTCAGATTCTTAACCTGCTGAGCCAGACAGAACTCCAAAACCCACAATTTCAAAACAGGCAGGGAGTTCCCTGTTGGCCTAGTGATTAAGGATTTGACACTGTTGCTGTGGTGCTGCAGGTTCAATCCCTAGCCCAGGAACTTCCACATGCTACTGGCACAGCCAAACAAAACAAAACAAAGACAAACAAAAATGGGCAGAAAACCTGAAGAAACATTTTGTCAAAGAAGACATCCAGATGACCAAGAGCACATGAAAAGATGTTCAACATCACTAATAGTCAGGGAAATGGGAATCAAAACCACAAGGAGATATCACCTTACATCTGTCAGAATGGCTATTACTAAAAAAAAGAGAGATAAATGCTGGTGAGGATGTGAAGAAAAGGGAACATTTCTGCACTGTTGGTGGGAATGCAAATTGGTGCAGCCACCATGGAAAACAGTATGGAGATTCCTCAAAAAATTAAAACTAGAACTACTAGCTGTTCCATTTCTGGGTATATATCCAAAGAAAATGAAAACACTAATTCAAAAAGATATATACACTCCTATGTCCACTGCAGCATTATTTACAAGAGCCAAGATATGGAAGCAACCTAAGTGATTATCATATTACTCAGTCATAAAACGAATGTAACATTTGTAACAGCATGGATGGACCTAGAGGTTATTATGCTAAGTAAAATAAGTAAGACATAGAAAGACAAATGCTGTAAGATTTTACTTATAATTTACTTATGTATCTTAAAAACAATACAAATACATGTAACTAAAGAGAAGCAGGCATAGATACAGAAAACAAACAGGTGGTTGCCCGAGTGGAAGAGGGTGGGAGGAAGAAATAGGTAAGGGAGATGAAGAGGTTCAAACCTTCAGTTTACAAAATAAATCAATCACAGATATGAAATACAGTGTGGGGAAATATAGTCAATAACCATGTAATATCTTTGTATGGTTGCAGCTTGCAACACCACCAGATCCTTAGCCCACTGAACAAGGCCAGGGATTGAACCTACATCCTCACAGACACTGTCAGATTCTTAACCCAGTGATCCACAACAGGAACTCCAATGTATTTTGTTGAAATGTAATTTGAAAATATGATTTATAATTATATATATCATATATATAATTATCATACATAATTATAATTCCCTTTTATATATATAATGTGCAAGTATTTTCTCCCACTCAGTAGGTTGCCTTTTTTTGTTGTTGATGGTTTTCTTCATTGTGAAAAAGATTTCTAGTCTGATGTAGTTCCATTTGTTTATTTTTCTAGTCATGTTCACAGCATGTGAATTTCTCAGGGCAGGGATCCAATCCTTGCCACTACAGTGACCCAAGCCACAGCTGTGACAAGTCTGGATCCTTAACCACTGAGCCACCAGGGAACTCTTTCCATTAGTTTGTTTTTGGTGTTTGTTTTTTTATTTTGTCGCCCTTGCTTAAGGTGACAGATCCAAGAAATGTTGCTGAGATTGATGTCAAAGAACATACTATGTTTTCTTCCAGGAGTTTTATTGTTTCAGGTCTCACATTTTTCTAAGGTCAAAGGTCATTATCACAGAGGTAATAATGAGTTAAAAAGTGAAGATTACAAATCAGGTGTCTTGATTCCCAGTCCAGTTTTCTTTCCATTCTACTAAGGAAGTCCTGTGACTTCCCACAATGAAAGGCATATAAAAGGTGTTCGTCTACATACATCTCAAATGCATTGCTACTGATCATGTTAATAGACTTTTTTTTTTTTTTTTCAATAGCCACACCTGCAGCACATGGAAGTTCCTGGGCCAGGGACTGAACCTGAGCCACAGCTGCAACCTCTGCCACAATTACAGCAATACTGGATCTTTTAGCTGACTGAACCAGGCCAGCAATTGAATCCGTACCTCCACAGCAACCTGAGCCACTGTACTCAGGTTCTTAACCCACCATACCACAGTGGGTACTCCCAATAGAATATTCTAATTGGATGGTTATATAACCAAGAGAGGTACTGATAGAAGCATCTATCTCAAATAGGTAGGAAAATAAGAAAAAATTAAACATAGTAGAAATAAATAAGATAAAAAAAATTAAAGAATTAGAAAGCAGAATAATGCTGCTGCATAGCACAGGGAACTATATCCAATCACTTGTGATCAATATGATGGAGAATAATGTGAGAAAATAATGTGTGTGTGTATATATATATATAATGATAGAAAACAAATCTTGGGAATCAAGGAATAGAACTGAATTCCCTTCATTTAAAGACATTATCCATGAAAAATTTACAGCTATTACTATGCTTAATGGTGAAATATGGAACACCTTCTCCTAAGATTAGGAACAGGGCAATGGTTCTCATTTTCATCATTTCTATTCACCACTATAAAGCAATGAGGCAAGAAAAATAAAAGTTTAGAAATCAAGTAAGACTTTCTTTTATTGGTATTGATAGGATCATACACACAGAAAATCCAAAGTAATTCATAAATTACCTGAATAAATAACTGAATTTATAAATGTTGTGGATAAAAGATCAATCGGTGTACAAAAAGAAAATGCAATTTTGTGCACTAGCATCCCCTAAATTGAAAAAAAATTACAATGATAAACATACCACATACCTAGAAATATGTTAAACAAAGTTATTCAAGACCTCTACAGCTAAAACTACAAAACACTGTTAAAAGGAATTAAAGACGACCTAGGTAAGTGGAAAATTACATTCATCAATTGGCAGACCCAATACTGTGAAGATGTCAATTTTATTCAGGTTATTCTATAAAGTCAATGCAACTCCAGGCAAAGTCTAGAAGATTTATTTGTGGAAACTGATAAGAAGATTCTAAAATTAATATAGAAACAAACATAGCATAGAGAGGGAAGACAATCTTGAAGAATAAAAAAGTTGGAAGGTTCTTGCTACCAGATATCCAAAAATACTACAAAGTAACATAAAGATTGAGAAACTATCTTCTTTTGGGGGCTGGTGGGGGGCAAACCCAAGGCATGTGGAAGATCCTGGACCAGGGATCAAACCCATACTACAGCAGTGACCTGAGCCACTGCAGTGACAGCACTCGATCCTTAACCTGCTGTACCACAAGGGAACTCTGAGAAGCCATCTTTAGCAATCAAAAGACATGGTAACAGATGGCATCTAACCTTTTTGAAAGGATTTCCAGAACTACTTAGCCCTGGCTGAGAGTTCCCAGACGTCACAGTTTCCACCCACTGCTAAAACCAGAGGAAGCACATCATGCTATTATTATTACCCCCATATCTACACCCTACCTGCCCCCTGCTGCCTCCTCCCTTCACCATATACATTAGAACTGCTAGGACCTCATGATTCAGTTAACACTGACTCTACTCTCTTTTCTGGATAAGTATAGGAACCAGTTCCAAACAAACCAGACTACAACATTTTTTCTGGCCACAAGGATTCAGTAATAGGCAACAAGTGAGACAATCACATTCAACTGAAATAATCATATTGGAGGAGTTCCCATTGTGGTTCGGCAGGTTAAGAACCCAACTAGTACCCATGATAATGCAGGTTCTATCCCTGGCCCAGCTCAGTGGGTTAAGGATCCAGCATTGCTGCAAGCTATGGTGTAGGTTGCTGATGTGGCTCAGGCCTCCCACTGCTGTGGCTGTGGCATAGGTCTGCAGCTGTAGCTCTCATTTGATCCCTAGCTTGTGAACTTTCATATACCACAGGTGCAGCTCTAAATTTTTTTTTAAATAATAATAATTGTATTGGAATTGTTCAAAAAGACAATCACTTTCTTCTCCCTGAGACTTCAAACTGGAAAGAAAGCAGCCTGGATCTTCTGAGTGCCACTTTGTAGAGAAAGAGCCCACCAGGAAGAATAGGTAACACAGAAAGATGCACAACCAAGATGTGGAGGCAGAATCCATCCAGATAACACGTTTTTAGTTCCAGGATCCAGCCATCCCTGAAGCTAGATATACCCAAGGAGTTTTTGGTAATCAAACCAATCAATTCCCTTTACAGTTTATAAAAAATGAAGTACATGAAGACATGCCAGAGAATGGAAAAAGTTATCTGCAATAATACGTATATATAATATACATATATAATTTAAGTATATATATGTAATATATAACACATTTTATGTATATGTATGTAACTAGATATAGACAGAGATACACATACATTTTTTAGAAAAACAAGCAACCAGAAGGAAACCTTTCAAATAAAAAAGGAACCAAAAATGGGTGAAATCATTCAACAGGTACCCTCATAAAAGATATCCAAATAGCCAACAAGCACATAAAAAGCACTTACCATTATCACATATCAAGTAAATGCAAATTAAAACCATAAATGCAAATTAAAACACAAAACGTCTTGTGTTGGATGGCTAAAATTAGAAAGTGCTGACCAGGTATGTGGAGCAACTGGGACTTTTATACATTGCTTTTAGGATTATAGATGGAATCAACATTTTTTTTTTTTTTTTTACAGTAGCATCTGCAGCATATGGAAATTCCTGCATTAGGGGTCAAATTAGAACTGTAGCTGAAGCCTATGCCACAGCCATAGCAACCCCAGATCCATGATGCCATCTTCAACCTATGCTACACCTTGTGGCAAGAGTGGATCCTTAACTGAGTGGGGCCAGGGATCAAATTTGCATCCTCACGGACACTATGTCTGGTTCTTAACCTGCTAAGCAACAATGGAAACATCAAATCAATCTTTTTTTAAAAAAAACTAGAATACCTACCCACACTAAACAAAGTTTATCCTATGATTCAGTAATTTAATTCCTATATACAAAGCATATACCAAGAGAAATAAGTGCATAAGTCCACCAAAAGAGCAATTAAAAATTACATTAAGAAAAGAAGCCAAAGACATAATTGTATATACTATATTTTAAAATCTGTATGAAAATAAAGAACGAGCAATTCTATTAAATAATAATAAAAGCCAAAATTGCAGTTGCCTCTACAGAGCAACTTTTTTTTTTTTTTTTAAATGATTGCACCCACAACACAGGGAAGTTCCCAGGCCAGAGACCAAATCTAAGCCACAGCTGTGACCAATGCTGCATCTACAGCAACACTGGATCTTTTAACCCTCTGTGCCAGGCTGGGGATCAAACCTGTACCTCCACAGAGACCTGAACTGCTGCAGTCAGATTCTTAACCCACTGCACCACAGTGGGAACTTCTCAATGGAGTAATTATTGGGAAGGCAGGTGAATGAATTCTCTGGAGTCCTGTAAATGTTCATCAAAGTGTATACACACATGACATTTCAACAAGCTGTTCACTTAAGATCAGCACATTCCATACTTATTAGTGTATGTATGCCTTAATAAAACAGTAAAAGGTGATGAAAGGGAGGTAAAGGGAAATAATATGGAAGGAAAAAGTATAAATGTCCCTGAAGAAGCACAAACAAACAGCTTACATCTCAGGTAAAAAGGGAGTTCCTCCTATGGCAATAGTAGGTTAATGATCCAGCTTGTCTCTGCAGAAGTGCTGGCTTGATCTGTGGCCTGCCTCAGTGGGTTAAGGATCCAGCGTTGCTACAGCTGTAGTGAAGGTCATAGCTCTGGCTCAGATTCAACCTCAGACTCAGTAATTTCCATATGCCAACTCTACACAGCCAGCCAATGTGCCAGAGGAAATGTAATATCAGCAAAATTACATTGCAAGAACTTGCCAGAAAATCCAAGAAGCTGTTATGGCCACAATCGAGGAATCTATGGAGATGTCTACAGAGCTGCTTCTGAGATAACTGAAGCATCTAACTTTTCCTTCTGAGCTGTATTTGATCAGTGGGTTCAAAAATTAGGAAAATGACCTAGAAACTGGCACTTACCAGGACCCTACACATCCATCTCCCTGTCACATGGCCCCACTAAACTCAGCATAATGGCTTCTTCCCTCTGCCTTCCAATTCTCATTCAAAACTTATTTCAGAAAACTCTATGCAGGATCTGGATAAGGAAGCAATTCTAGTAAATGTAGTCCCAGCCATGCCCAAAGTAACACAACACAAGCCAACCCAACCAACTTTACTTCTAGCTTTCCTGTCACACAGTCACTCCCTCTCTCTTTTTTTTTTTTTTTGGCTGTATCCTCGGCAACACATGAAAGTTGCCAGGCCAGGGATCAAACCAGGTCACAGCAGCAACCCGGGCCACAGAAGGACAACACTGGATCCTTTAACCAGCAGGTTACCAGACTCCAATAAGGTCTCTTTTTAAATTCAAAACACTGGATCCAATTCCTAGTTGTGAGAAAAGACAAAGAACAAAATACAAAAACAGCATATCAGCTGAGACTCTTCCTTTGCACTTATTCATTTCCACTGGATTACTTACTAGATAGGAAATGCTTTTAAGTAACAACTGATAATCTCTTAGTAAAATAGAAGGGAGAAAATACTGGGTAGGCAATTTCCAGTTTCTGCCATATTAGATCAAAATGAAATTACCATTTACAAAAGAAATTACAAATATCAAAGTGTCGATACTACGATGACTGCATGCTTAGAGAACAATGGAGAGTTGGTCAGAAACTAATAAAAAACAAAGACCATTCCTACTCACATATGAAAAAATACACTTCAAACCCCAATGGGTCCAACAAACTCTGTAATGGAAATAACATTTACATCTGAACCAAAATAAAAGCACCCCACCATAGAACATATGTGGCTAAAGCTGAAAAGCTGTGAGGAGGAAATTCATCGCCTTAAATATTCCTACAGAAAATTAAAACTGGCAGCAGTACACAGCATCGATCTTTGCTTCCAGTATGAATTTTTTTATTGACAATAAGTGATGCGTATGAAGGCATCACCACATGATTTTCGTATACAGGTTTTCTCTCAGGTTTTAGTTCTCAAAAGTCTTCAAAAAAGATGAGTGACAATTTCTTACATTCATAAGGTGTCTCCACAGTGACATCTCACATGTTGCTGGAGATTTGAAAAAGCCTTACAGACATTCTCTCATTCTTTACTTTATATGTTTTCTCTGGTGTGGGTTTTCACATGCCTTCGAAAGTAAGCAGGACAAACAAAGGCTTTCCCACATTCCTTACATTCATAGGGTTTCTCACCAGTGTGGCTTCTTACATGTCTTCGGAAGGATGAAGGACAACTGAAGGTTTTCCCACATTCCAGACACTCAAAGGGTTTCTCTCCAGTGTGCATCCTTGCATGGACAGTAAGGTATGAAGAATGGCGAAAGGCTTTCCCGCATTCCTTACATTCATAGGGTTTCTCCCCAGTGTGCGTTCTCATGTGGATCCTAAGTGCTGAGGGGTAAATAAAGGCTTTCCCACATTTCTTACATTCATAAGGTTTCTCACCAGTGTGAGTTCTTACATGTACTGTAAGGTGGGAGGAACTAATGAAGGCTTTCCCACATTCCTTACATTCATAAGGCTTCTCTCCGCTGTGAGTTCTTAAGTGTTCCGTGAGGGAGGAGGAACGGCTGAAGGCCTTCCCACATTCCTTACATTCATATTGCACCTTTCCAGTGTGATCTCTCACATGTGCTCTAAAGGATGAGGGACAACTAAAGGCTTTTCCACATTCCTTACATTCATGCGGTTTCTCTCTACTTTGATTTTTCACATGTGTGTTAAGGGATGTGGGAAGATAGAAGGCTTTTCCACATTCCAGACATTCATAGGGTTTCTCTCCAGTATGTTTTCTCATATGGATACTTAAGGAGGAGGGACAATTGTAGGCTTTCCCACACTCCTTACATTTATAGGGTTTCTCTCCTGTGTGGGTTCTGACATGTACAGTGAGTTTTGAGGACTCACTGAAGGCCTTCCCACACTCTTTACACTCATAAGGCTTCTCTCCAGTGTGAATTCTTATATGTATTATAAGGTGAGACGAAGAACTAAAGGCCTTCCCACACTCTTTACATTCATATGGCTTATCTCCACTGTGAATTCTTTTGTGTTTGGAGAGTGAGGAGGAACAACTAAAGGCCTTCCCACATTCCTTACATTCATAAGGCTTATCTCCACTGTGAATTCTTTTGTGTTCAGTGAGGGATGAAGAACAGCTAAAGGTTTTCCCACATTCCTTACATTCGAAGTTTGTCTTTCCTGCATGAATCTTCATATGCGCCCTAAAGAATGAAGAACAACTGAAGGCTTTGGTACATTCCTTACATTCATAGGGTTTCTCTTCAATGGGAGTTTTCATATGTTTCTTAAAACAAGCAAAAAAGTGGAAAGCTTTCCCACATTCCTTGCATTGGTAGGGTTTGTTTCCAGTGTGAGACCTAATGTGATTCTTAAGGGATAAATGATCTGTGAAAGTCTTTTTACACTCATGGCATTCATAGAATTTTACTTCAGTTGTTCTCTTGAGTATATTAAGATTTGTAATTTGGCCCAAGGTTTGTCCACACTGGGTTTCTTCTTTATACTCATAGATGTTCTCCACCACACGACTTCTTTTAAAAATAAAAGGCACATTATTAGTAGCAAGTAAATTTTTACCATTTTTTGTGACTATCTGTTTTCTGTCCTGTCCATCTATAGGCTAAAAGTTCTCACAGAGGAGTCTACAACAGCCAATGTTATCACTTATGGGATTTTTCTGATGGTTCCTTACAAGTTAATTACATATCAAACACTGAAGATCTCAGTCTCATTTATGGAAAAATAACTTACGAAAATTCCTTATGAAATTGTAATTTTTGACCACGTTTTATATATATGCTTTTTAAGTTTTGTGACATTTTAAGATTCTCTTCTGAGACACTACTTTCTTATATGAATGGCACTCACCTCAAACGTCTCTCATGGTTTTCCCAGTTTTTGTGTAAAGTAGATGAGCAGGAATCACTCCTTTTGAATTTTACTATGTTCTGTTCATCAGATAGCTTTTCTCCATGAATATCTTGTGGAGCAACTGATTCATCAGTTTTAACTTGAGTCTCAAAACCTAAAACAAAAAAGTAAAGGCACCCATGAGCAAAGGACTTCTGGCAGCATGGCTGGTATAGGAATTTGGCCAAGCAACTAAGAAATAATTCCATGAAGACTGAGACTGATAGTAACAAAAAGAGAGTATTACCGGGAGTGTAAAACAAAAATGAACTAGATAAAATGCACCTGACCAAACACTAAGTTACGAAGAGGAAATAAGGTCTTTCCCAAAAAGGAGGAAAGTGAGAGAGGACTGATAAAAAGTGAAAATAGTGGTCTAAGGAATCAGCCTCCTCAGACAAAACAAAGTTTTCATTTTGCTTTTATTTGGTTTTTTCAAATGTCATATCCCCCACCCACATCAGTTTCTCCCAAGGATTCTTGCCTTCCTGATGATCTCCCTGGGTAGGTCCTCTCTCCACCGTCTTTAGGTCTTCCTCTTCTTTCCACCGGGAGATTAAATAGGGTGTGTGCAGTGGATACCCTGTTTATGCAGAAAGGTGTATCATGAGGAAAAGCAATAAGGAACCATATACATTTCCACAAAACAGGGCAAAAACTTTGGTCTCATGATACTCTGAAGCAAGTATGAATTTAATTGCCATAAAAATGTCAAATTTATTTTCTAAGGGGGAGGGGCTCTGATTTCTGGAACTGATCACACATTCATACCTAAACCTCAATATTATTAGAAGCTGGTCTAGTATTCACAGGCAGTACATTTTTTGATGTTGAAGATGAATAATTTCAGAATGCCAATAGTAAACAAGGTTACTCTGAGACCATGAAAAAATGAAACAAAAATAAGGCTACTTCATAATTTAGTCTAAGAACAGACTAAAAAAAGCCACTGTGCCATCCACAAACACTCTATAATGGAATTTCCCCTTTGAGTTCCCTGGTGGCTTAGGAGGTTAAGGAGCTGGCATTGTCACTACTGTGGCATGGGTTTGATCCCTGGCCTAGGAAATTCTTCAGCCAAAAGAAAAAAGAAAAAAAGGTTTTCCCTTGCTTTCTGCCAGTATCCAGTCTAAACCCTGTGGGCTGGATTGAATAGTGTCCTTCAAAATTCATTTCCTAGAGTTCCCACTGTGGCTTAGCAGGTCAAGGGCCCAAAGTAGTCTCCATGAGAATTCAGGTTCATTCACAGTTGAGGGACAGATCTGATGTTGCTGTGACTATGGTGTAGGCCTGCAGCTTCAGCTCCAATTCGATCCCTAGCCCGGGAAGTTCCACATGCCACAGGAGTGGCCCTAGGGGGAAAAAAAAAAAAAAAAAAAAGGCTTTTCAACAAATGGTACTAGACCTCAACATACCAAACAAAACAAAACAAAACAAACTAAAACTTGATACAGACCTTATACTCTTGCAAAAATTAACTCAAAGTACAGGGGGAGGCACTCCGGGCTTTGGGGGTGACTTGGGGCCCATCAATAGGGAGTAAAAAAATAGCTCAAAATGGATCACAGATCTAAGTGTAAAATATAAAACTATAGACCTCCTAGAAGATAACATAGGAGAAAATGTAGATGACCTAGGATTTGGTGATGACTTGCTGGATAGGTAAAAGTTAATAAAGGGAAACTTCACTAAAATGGAGTTGAGAGGCCAAAAGAGGTAGTTTTCACGCAGTTCCTCATAACATTAATTACAGAAATTTGTCAATTACACACCCCAACAAAAGAATCAACAAGAATAACAAATTATACGCCCTAATAAGAAAAGATGTACATTATGTCTCCCATAAGAAATCAACGACTCCAGCAACTCAGTCAATATGAAACCACCATCACCCTAAACCCTCTCTTTTCTCCAAAGGACTTTCATTCAAACAATCCTTCTCAATTTCCTCTCCACTGTTTCTTGGACTCCCCTGTGGCTTTTGCTATAGCTTTCTTGTTGCAAGATGCAATCCCTCTGCTATTCCCAAATAAGTCATTTTTGTCAGTAAAATAACTTTTTTATTTTTAAGGTCAACAAATAACAACCTAAAAAGCATGATTCATGAAAGAAAGAATTGATAAGCTGGTCTTCATTAAAATTAAAATTTTTTGCTCCAAGAAGGACACTGTCAAGAGAATGAAAAGACAAGCCACAGACTGGGAGAAAATATTTGCAAAAGATATGTCTGTTAAAGAACTGTTACCCCAAAATATTCATAGAATTCTTAAAATTCACCAGTAAGAAAACTATGGCAAATAAACATATGAAAAGATGCTCCACATCATATGTCATCAGGAAAATATAAATCAAACCAATGAGATACCACTATACATCTATAAGAATGGCCAAAATCTAGAACACTGACAGCATCAAATTCTGGTGAGGATGTGGAGCAGGTAGGAATGCAAAATGGTAGCATTCACTGCTGGTAGGAATGCAAAATGGTACAGGCAGTTTGGAATACAGTTTGTCAATTTCTTGCCAGACTAAACATACTCCCAACCATTTAAGGAGGCAACTGTACTCCTTGGAATTCACCCAAAGAACTTAAAAACATGTCCACACAAAAACCTGCACATGGTAGTTCCCACTATGATGCAACAGGATCACTGGCATCTCTGAGTGCTGGAACACAGGTTTGATCCCTGGCCTAAGACAGAGGGTTAAGTAAGGATTCCTGGCCCAGGAACACCACATGCCACAGGGAGGTCAAACAAAAACAAAAACAAAAACAAAAAACCCCCCAAAAAACCCCAAAAATATTAAAAACCTGCACATGGATGTTTATATCAGCTTTACTCAAAATTGCCAAAACTTGGAAACAATCAAGATGTTCTTCAGTGGGTGAATGGATAATAGACTGTGGTACATCCAGACAATGAAATATCACTCAGCACTAAAAAGAAATTAGTGCTATCAAGTCATGAAAACAGATGGAAGAAATGTAAATGCATATTACTAAATGAAAAAAGCCAATATGACAAAGCTACATACTGTGCTGACATTCTGGAAAAGGCAAAATTATGACAGTTGAAACATCAGTGGTTGCCAGGAGTTGGGAGGAAAAAGAGATAAACTGGTTAGGATGGAGGGGATAAAGGATTTTTAGGGTGGTGAAACCACTCTATGACATTATAATGGTCAATATGTCATTATACATTTGTCTAAACCACAAAATGTAAGACCAAAAGTGAACTAATATAAACTCTGGATGATAATTACGTGTCAGTGTAGGTTCATCAACTGTAACAAATACACCAGTATGGTAGGAAGACTGTGTGTGTATGAGGGCAGGGGATATATAGGAAATCTTGGTACCTGACACTCAATTTTGCTATGAACCTATAAACTGCGCTAAGAAAAAAATAAAGTTTACTGGGGGAAAAAAAATCCACGACCATCCGGAACTTCAAATGTTACTTTGTTTGGAAACAGGGTCTTTGACGATATAATAACTTAAGATAAAGCTATACTGGATTAGGATGGACCTTAAATGCAATGACTGGTGTTACAAGATCAGATAGACTTAGTGACAGAGAGATAAAGGACACATGAAGATGAAGGCAGAGATCAGGGTGATGCAGCTGCAAGCTAAGGATTGCTGGCAACCACTGAAAACTAGGAAGACAAGGAGGGATTTTTTCTGGAGACTTCAGAAGGATCCTGACACCTTGATTTCAGACTTTCAACCTCCAGAAATTTAAAAGAATACGTTCCTGTTGTTCTTAGCCATCCAATATATGGTTCTTTGTTATGGAAGGGCTAGGAAACCAATACAGCCTGCTTCCACAGACACACCCCTAAATCACTCAGCCAAAGTACAAATCCTCTAATATTTACTTTCTAACATGCTCTTTATGAGACACTCCATGGTTCCCCATGGCATGTGTTCTCCCTGTTTCAAGTAATAAACCCAACTTGTTTAACTGGTGGTCTTTGGGTAGAAGACTTGAACAGCAGTTAGATTTTCAAAGGGAGAGTTCCCACTGTGACACAGTGGGTTAAAAATCCAACTGCCACAGCTCAGGTCACTGCAGAGGTCTGGGTCTAATCCCTGGCCAAGCATAGTAGGTTAAAGGATTTGGTCCCTGACCTGGGAATTTCCATATGCCACTGCTGCAGCCATAAAAATAAAAATAATTTCTTTTCATTTTTAAAAAAATTTCAAAAGGTCTCAAACCACCAATTTTCTCCCTGTCCCCTAAAGTGATCCCTGAGGTCTGTGCTCACACTTTCAATACTTAATAAGCCTTGAGGCTTCAAAGCACAAGAAAAAGCGAAAGCCACTTTAATGCATGTATTTTCTCTTGCATGTTAATTTTGCTTTTATTTTCTTGTCCCATTACATTTAAGCATTTTGAATACAGTGACATCTTGTTTTTTATGTATATTCCAAAAGTTCGGATATAGAGTTCAGCCTCAAAAAAATGTTTAATGAATGAAAGAATGATTCAATGAAGAAATATAAACATCTTTATAAACTGGGTAAAATGAAAACTCTGCATTCAGTGCCAGTGTCAGAATTTTCACTGTTTGTTTTTTTGTTTTTTTTTAATATTAGTGGGATATTTTAACAACACACACACTTACTTTCATGGTAACTAGACTATAAGACCCTTGAGGTCACTGATGATGTCTGTCTTATTTACCATTTTTTTCCAATTCTTAGTCCTAATCCTAGAACAAGGTCTACTAGTAAGAAAAAAAAAAAGTTTTCAAAACAACTAAATGAAGGAATGTTGCCATTCTTACCTAGTGAGGCCAGGTTCTGGAAGTTTTCCAGCATCACATCTCTGTAGAGGTTCCTCTGAGCAAGATCCAGTAAGGCCCACTCTTCCTGGGTAAAATCTACAGCCACATCCTCAAAGATCACTGGGTCCTAAAACATCCCACACATTCTGTTCAGAAAGGGATCAACTCCTCCAGCGTGTGGGGGAGGATGAAGGATGCTGACAATACCGGGAAACTGAGAAATAAATAGTATAAAGTTGAGTTCCCTTTTTGGCTCGGTGGGTTAAGAACCCAAAGAGTATCCATGAGGATGTGGGTTTGACCCCTGGCCTTGCTCAGTGGGTTAAGGATCTGGCCTTGCCACAAGCTGTAATGTAGGTCACAGATGTGGCTTGGATCCGGCATTGCTGTGGCTGTGGTGTAGGCCAGCAGCTGCAGCTCTGATTCGATCCCTAGCCCAGGAACTTCCATATGCCACAGGTGCAGCCCTAGAAAGGAAAAAACAAAACAAAACAAAACAAAAAAAAAAACAAAAGGTTTAAAGTTCAGAAGATTCTATTCTACCAACATCTACGCTAGGATTTTGTCATCAGATCTTTCTCTTCCTACCTAAGCATCCTGACTAATCAAAACCTGTCTCATAGTGGGGTTTTTTTTGTTTGTTTGTTTTTTCTTTTTAGGGCTGCACCTGGGGCATATGGAAGTTGCTGGGCTAGGGCTTGAACTGGAGCTGCAGCTGCAAGACTATGCCACAGCCATCACAACACCAGAACCAAGCTGCATCTGCAATCTATGCTGCAGTTTATGGCAACGCTGGATCCTTAACCCATTGAGTAAGGCCAGAGATTGAACCCGCATCCTCACTGATACTATGTCAGGGTCTTAACCTGAGCCACAATAGGAACACCCTATCTCACAAATTTACCACGACTTCTGAGATAATAAATTTATCTCTCCACAGTTTGACAGTGATTAATTCCAGTCTTTCGAGGATCTAGAACATCCAGGGCATAAAGCAGAAATGACAGAAATACTCTAGAAATGAAATAATTCACACATTGACACCCGAAATTCCTTGTTTCAGAAACAATTTCATCCGCTCCCTCATTACCTACTATAGCAATCACCACAACACAAAACACTGGGTCAAATCTTGATAAGGTTTCTTTCTTTCTTTTTCTTTTTTTTTTTTTGTCTTTTGTCTTTTTAGAGCCATACCCACAGCATATGGAGGTTCCCAGGCTGGGGGTCGAATCAGAGCTGTAGCCACATCCACAGTGCCAGATTCAAGCTGTTTTCTACCTATACCACAGCTCACGGCAATGCTGGATCCTTAACCCACTGAGTGAGGCCAGAGATCGAACCTTCCATGCTAGTCAGATTCATTTCTGCTGAGCCACAGTGGGAACTCCTTTGATGAATAAAAACACACTGAAAGAACGGGGAGTGTTTCTTCTCCTGCCCCACACAAACCTGGGGCCCAGGAGTCTGCAGAAGCACAACATTCAACCCAGGTCCAGAGCTAGCCCTATTTTCTTAGACTCTAGGCCAGGGGTCTGCAAATTTGGCCTCCTATCTGTTTTGTAAGTAAAGCTTCATCAGAACACACAAAAAAATTGTTTATATAGTGTCTATGACCACTTTCACACTAAAATGACAGAATTGAGTTAAAACAGAAACAGAAATTCTATGGCCTTCAAAGCCTAAAATGCTTACTATGTGGCTCAGTGCAGGAACCAGTTGCTGACCCCTGCTCTAAACAATTAGGAGATTGGAGTTCCCATTAGGCTCAGCAGTTAAAGAACCCAACTAGTATCCATGAGGATGTGGGTTCAATCCCTGGCCTCCCTCAGTGGATTAAGGATCTGGCTTTGCTGTGAGCTGTGGTGTAGGTCACAGACGGGGCTTAGATCCCACATTGCTGTGGCTGTGGCACAGGCTGGCAGCTGTAGCTCTGATTCAAACCCTAGCCTGGGAACTTCCATGTGCCATGGGTGCGGCCATTCAAAAAAAAACAATTAAGAGATGACATGGTGGAATTTAAATATTCCTTTGGAGAATTATTAGCTATTACTCACCTGTGTCATGTTTTTCTGTAACTCAGCAGTTCTTTCTTCTTCCATGTTCTCTTCATGAAGAAAGGCAGAGTATTGGGAAGTCAGAGCTGAGGCAGGAGAAAGAATCCATGAGAATCCGGGTCTTCTCACAATTTGCACACTCAAGACTGTAGATGCTGGGAGTTCCCTGGTGGCCTTGTGGTTAAAGGATCTGACATTGTCACTGCTCTGGTGAAGATTTGATCCCTAGTCTGGGAACTTCCACATGTCATGGGCACGGCTGAAAAAAGACTGTGGATGTTGCAGCACATCTTTTATGAGTGACCGTTCCTCTCAAAACACACATACAAACACACATATGCATACTCCCAAAATATTCAAGCAAACACACACTGATCTTGTAAGAAGGTGGAGCCATCGTATTTCCTCAAGAGCTAGAAAATAGTCCACTTTTTTTTTTTTTTTTTTTGAGGACCACACCTTTAGCAAATGGAAGTTCCCAGGCTGGGGGTGGAATTGGAGCTGCAGTTGCAGCTGCCAGCCTACACCACAGCCACAGCAAAGCCAGATCCAAGCCTCATCTTTGAACTACATCCCAGTTTGCAGCAATGATGTATCCTTAATCCACTGAGTGAGGCCCACTTTGCAAGTCCAGTGAAGTCTAAAAAAATTTAGCAGTTAATTTGCCCATGATAATGAAGAACATTTTAAAAAATCACATAACGTAAGAAAAAGTTTAAGAATATACATTCAGTCTCAAATCCAAGAAAGCAATGATTTATATACCAGACTTCTGGAGGCTGTACTTCCAATATTTATTTCTGCACCACATGGCAGGCTAACACGTACTTCTGCTCAGCTTCTGACTACTAGACACTCCCCTCCAAGGATTGCAGGGAGCCTGAAGCCTGATGTTCAAGAAAGAGCATCAGCTGACTGAATTCCAAGGCAGGTGGCAGAGACTACCATGCTGTGCTTCTTATGCTAAATTCTGCCTGTACAGCAAGTACAGAAGCAGCAGAACAAGAATACTTAAAGTTAGCAAAGGGTGTCATCTCTGATAGTGCTATCTGAGCACTGCTGCCCAAATTCCAAATCATGAAAATGCAACAGTTTCTTTCACTGCAGTGGACCAAACATGTATTTTAACACCCACAAAGGCCATAACATTCTTTACTATACTAACAACACATTCCATCTGAACAAACATGATGTGAGCATGTGTTTGCAGAGAGATGCCCATATCTTCGCAAAGAGACTATTTGTTTTACAGAAACTGCAAATCAGATATCATACCCAGTTGTTAGTGAGGTTCTTGTTCCCTAACATTACCACAGTCTGGCCTAGAACCCTGTCGGGCACACTATAGAGGGTAGGTAAATGAAGTATTGAGTTGAAGTGTTTTATCTGGGAGCTCCTTCTCTTGACTAAGCCCCAGGTCTTCAAGAAAGGAGGCTTCCCTTCCGCCCCCCACTCCCTGCTCCTTCATCTCACATTTACTTGGGTAATATTTACCCTGTCCTACTACATGTAGTCACAGGAAATACAGCACTGAATAAAGCTGGAAAATCCTGACGCACATGAGTGTTACAATCTTTTGAGGGAGGACAGTAAACTAACAAATATTATCAAGTGGTGGTATATGTGCTACCAAAATGCATCACATTACAGGGATAAGGAGATACATGTACACTTTTTTTTTTTTTTTTTTAAGCACGTCAGGACAACCCATGTGGCAGAGTAGAAGCAAAAAATTAAAATAGTTGTTTCAGGTAACACTGGAAATCCACAGCTGACATGGTACATATATTTATACATAGCTGACATTTGAAAAATGCAGAGGTTAGGGGCACCAACCCTCCGGTAGTCAAAAATTCTAGTATAACTCATAGTCAACCCTTCTATCAAAGGATTCAACCAGCCAATGATTCTGCAGTACTGCAGTATTTACTATTGAAAAAAGTCCGTGTATAAATGGACCTTGCATTTTGAACCCATGTTGTTCAAGAGTTAACTGTATTCACAAATATCAATTCCTATAGAAGAAAAAAAAATCAGTATCAATACACTAACTGTTGACTTCTAAAGGCAGAAGAACATATGTTACATGTTATTTTACAAGCAGACTCACCAAATAAATAAGGGACTCATAATTCTTTTTTTTTTTTTTTTTTTAATGGGGAGGATGCTACTTTCCTGAGTATTTCCAAGACTGGAAAATACTCACAACTAAATACACATATATACATGTATACATATGATCTCATTCATATGTACAAGGACAAAATATTATTAAAATATTAGTACAAGTCTAGGAAATTCCATGTGCTGCATTTGCAGCCCTAAAAAGCAAAAAAAAAAAAAAAAGGTACAGTCCAGATTAGTGATAATAATTTAACCCACCAGGACTAGAGGGGAATGGGTTTTAATTAGAAAAAAAAAAATGTACTATCTGCAAACACCTATAGCAAACATCCTATTTAATGGTGAAATGGAAAATTAATTCCCTTTGGGATCAGGAAAAAAGCAAAGATGCAAATCATGTTATTTTACACTGAATTGAAAGTCATGGCAAGTGCACTAAAGAATTAAAAAGTATATAAGGTACAAGGAATGAAAAATAAAACGATGAAATGAAACATGATCACACTTTCGTTGCGAAATTCCAAAAAAATCTCCAGATAAATGATTAACATTTAGACCTGCATTAGGCAAGGAGGAGGGTTTTAAAAGATACTAAGTAATGAGTTCCCTTTTATGTACTGAATATAATGTAGCAAACTCACGCCCAGAGGAAATTCACAGGTTAAATAATATCTCTTGCACCAGGAAGGGAGGGATGGGGACGGAGTTAGGCAAACGTCACCTCATGCTCACCGAACATGCCGAAATCCACAGGCCAGCGTAGAGATAAGGTTTGAGCCACTGGACCCAGTGACTAGAATGGCAGGGATGGGTTTCCTTTTTGCAAAGAGAATAGAGGATGCTTTCGGAGGCCCATTAAATACGAAGATGGTTCTCCAACTCTCTCCTGCAGCAGATTCACCCCAACTGCAGGACCCTCACAGGGTTTCTGATTCAGTGAGTTGAGGACCAGCCGCGACTGTGAGGAAGCGCTGCGGCGGCTAGAGGCCCAGCGCGCAAGGTACTGGCAGGGAGCAGCGGGCACAGCCCAAGCGGCCGCTTTTTGACCACTGACCCCAAAACCGAGCTCTCCGGCTCCCGCGCACCGGACCTTGGGCAAGTTAGGCCAAACAAGGTAGGACGTGGACCGAGGCGAAAATTTACGTACGGCACGGCTGGAGGACAGAGGACACAAGAGGCAACCGCCGGCTCGCGCACGCGGGGAAGGGCACTGCCGTATATTTCCGGTTTCTGCCTCACGCAGAGCGTAAGGGGCGGGGCCTCGGGAGCTGGGAAATGTGAGGGCTGAGAGGCGGGGTTGGGAGGTGCGGTGACCGGTTCTAGCCGCAAGTGGAAGAGAAATGGTATCTTCCTCCAGCAGAGCTAAGCGACTGGATCCGTGGTCTGGGCCACCGTAAGACTTGGGGGTTGGACGGGGCTGGAGAGGGACCAGGCCAGTGGCAGGGCTTGATTGACTAGGCTTGTAGGGCGGAACTGAGGCAAAACCAGGCGTAGGGGCGTGGCTTAATTGAATATCCCTGAGTGGAGCTTAGGGTGGGACCAGATCCAGATGTGGGGCTCTAGCAAGAAGAGTTCCCACAGTCAGGCTGGTGATTTGGGGTGCTTTGAGACAAGATGTCCTCATCCCCCGGCACTACTGTAGCGGGTTAACAAGACAATAAGGCAAAAACGGCAGGCCAAGGAAGGTCTCTTAAGCTCAGGTAGAGGAGATCTCTTTGTCCACAGCTGGCATGTCTCTGCAGTGACCCACTCAGGTCTGCTTTCATTCAGCATCATTCTAGCCGCTCCCTAGAAGAACATTAAGCTCCCCCCCCACCCCCCGCGCGCTGAGCCAACTAAAACATTAAAGTAACTAAAGTTAAGGAAGTTTATACCCCCGTCTACCCAGGAGCCCGTATGAAGTGACTTACCTTCTAAAGGTAAGTCAAACCACGAAATGGCCTTTGGGCCCTGCTTCAGGCTGCTACTCACCAGGACGACACTAGCAAGGAGGAAGGAACCCAAACTCCTGGGGAGATGAGAAGTGATGGAGTGAAGGATTCTGGGAAAAAAAAAAAAAAAAAAAGGACTGGTGCCTTCTACTGGAAGAAAAAAAGGCAGCACGATGTCCCACGATAGGAATTTAGAAATTGAGATATTTTACCCTCTGCTTTGCTGGTGACCATACAAAAAGCAATACAAGACAAAAAGTACAAAGGTTGAAGGCAAAAAGGAAAAAAAAGGAGGGGTTTATTCTCTCTGGCCAAGTGGCAGGCCTGACTTCCAGTACAATAGAATCATTATGTCTCCTGGTGGAAGAATTCTCTTTGGACCTTAATAAGATCTCTAGATGAGCATAACCCACCATGGGAATGGAAGCAAAATTTTGCTAGTGGATCATTAGGGGTAACAGTAAGTAGAACCATTCCCATTTCCAGCCCTGAATTCCTAGACCCAGGAATCCTAGCTCTGGAAGAAAGAGCACAATTTCCACATCTTGAAAGTCACTGCCCCAACCCTGCAAGACTTTGCTGTTCAGCTGGTGCCCCAACTGAATCTTCAAAAGGCTGTTCTAGAACAGTTAAGTGGATCAAAAGTGAATTAACATTTCAGGATCACAGGCCCATTGCCACACTTCACTTGCTATGAGGTGAGTTTCTTGGTTAGAAGTGATACTGTGTGGAGTTCCTGCTGTGGCACAGTGGGTTAATGATCTGGCTTGTCTCTGTGGCAGTGCACAAGCAGTGGGTTAAAGGATTTAGCTGTAGTTCTCAGCTGTGGCTTGGATTCAGTGCCTGTCCTGGGAACTTCCATATGCTATGGGTACGGCCATTAAAAAAAAAAAAAAAAAAAAAAAAGCTGATGCTGTGTGGAATAACAAGATGGTGTGTAGGTATTCTTTAAGTCTCCAGAAAGTGGTTTTGGCACTAAAGACACAGAAGGCAAATTCATATTCAGAGTTAAATGTCTACTCCACTAAGAAACAAGCACTTCTCTTTACATGACAGATGTGGTCCAGTTAACCTGACACCTGGTAAGTGGCTGATCCTTACAAGAAATGGTGCTATATCAGTGGCTTGGTATTGATTTTGCTGTTGGCATATTAAGCACCCAGCATGGGCTTTAGCAGATCAGCTTTGGTGAGTCATAGTTCATATTGTTGATCCCCTAGCGAGTTACCATGGCTACTTTGTTCAGGAGCCCACTGAGGAGACAAGAGCAGCTGGAGAAGGAGGCTGACTAATAGTCACAGAACCAGTTATCCTATTCTCTTGGTTACTCTGCAGATGCAGAATCAACCCCTTACCCCAAATATTGTTTGACTGTCTAGACTGATTATGACTATACAAACACACCAGGACCATATGAAAGTGTTATGACATATTACAAACTACTCCTATGTCAGCAAGGTGAAATAGCTCTATTTGGAAGTGGCCATCAAATGTCAGTGTTTGAAGACACTAGAAACATACTCTCCACCATTAATTTCTCTCAGTCTTCTGGGAATTCCCTTGGAGCAATAAAAAGAACTCAGTGGTGGGACTTACCAACCAAACATACTCACATTCTTTCCTTTTCCCTCTCTTTCTCCAAACCCTGTCTATCTCTTCATGACCCTTAATTTTCAACATGTTGTTCTCAGTGCATCACCTGCACTAACCTATTTAGATGGGAACTTTTGGCTCAATGGAGCCACTATAGGTGCACACTGATAGATTTTCTTAAATCTCTGAGACTCTGATGTCCTAATTTATGGTGGCTTCCCTTGAGGGCCCTCCACTATTGGGTTTCCAACTCACTTCCCCCTTATAATTCCTTCAGTTTCCTGATTTATTTTCCTCAGTACCTGATGTCTCATTTACAGATGTGGGGGAAAAGAAGACTATAGAACCCATATAAATCAATATAAACCTCACAATGCCTCTGCAAAGTGGGCTGTCTCAAATCTCAAAGCACTAGAGGCATATGACACATTGTTTTAGATTGTTGCAGTCCAAGACTTACTCATTCCTTGTGCTAGTCTCTGCAACACTCCTATGCTCTTTAAAAAACTAATAATGAGTGGATATTGTTTGGTAAAAAACTTAAGGGCTATAAATTGTATTACGTACCCACATTTCCTGTGGTCCCCAACCCAAATGCCATTCTGGCTTCTTTACCTCTAACATCATCATAATTCTCAGTAGTAGGTCTCTGTTCAACCTTCTCTATTTTTCCTTTATATCCTGACTCCCAATACCTTTTCACTTTCATGTGGCAAAACAATACAGCTGGACTGTGATGCCACAAGGACTTACTAAAATCCCCTCATACTTGTTCCAGTTTCTCAGCCATAAAATCCAAGACTTTCAAATTTATTCTTCTAGCTTTTTTGTTTGTTTGTTTGTTTTTTGTCTTTTTAGGGTCACACCCATGGCATACGGAGGTTCCCAGGCTAGGGGTCTAATAGGACCTAGAGCTGCTGGCTTACACCACTGCCACAGCATTGCCAGATCCAAGCCATGTCTATGACCTACACCACAGCTCATGGCAGCACCGGATACTTAACCTACTGAGCGAGGATTGAACCTGAACCTTCATGTCTCCTAGTCAGATTCGTTTCTGCTGAGCCATGACAGGGAACTCCCTTATTCTTCTACCTTGATTCAAGCTATGGATAATGTGATTTTATTCTCACCTCATCTAACCTCTTCTCAAGAGGAATCCCGTCATCTCTGGAAAACTTTGCTATATAATGTTTCTGAAGACAAAATACAACCCAATCAGACCTAACAGGTTCACCTGTTACACCAAAGAGAATAACAGAGATTAAAAATTCACTTTCCAGAAGTTCCTGTCCTGGCTCACTGATAACGAACCCAACTGGTATCCATGAAGATGCAGGTTCAATCCCTGGCCTTGCTTAGTGGGTTGAGGATATGGCGTTGCTGTGAGCTGTAGGCCAGCACACAGCCTACTATTCAACTCCTGGCCTGGGATCTTCCATGTGCCATGGGTGCAGCCATAAAAAGACCAAAAAAAAAAAAATCACTTTCCAAGAGTTCCCACTGTGGTGCAATGGGATTGGTGGCATTTCTGGAGTTCTGGAACACAGGTTTGATCTCTGGCCTGGCACAGCGGGTTAAGGACCCGGTGCAACCATGGCTTGGATCTGATCCCTGACCCAGGAACTCCAAATGCTGCAGGCAGCCAAAAAAAAAAGAGAAAAAAAATCAAAATTCCCTTTCCTTTTATCAAAAGACAACTTAGAGGTTTCCTAAGACCTTTGGTAGACCATGCATTGCGACTTTAATTATCTCTGCCTCCTTCTTACTATTAAAACCTATGAATGTCTGCCCTAGGAGGTCAGGCAGAGTTAGCCTTTGACCAACTCCAGGATGATATCAAGAACCATCCCTCTTTTGGTCTGTCAAATTATAACGAGTTGTTTTCTTTTTCTCTTGTTATTTGAAGTAGATTGTCAAGCTCTTATAGACTTTGAACATAATGGAAATTCGAGATCAGCTGGGCATTACAGTCGCTCTTGCAACTCAGTAGCTAAAGAATCCCCTTGCTTCAGGACAGCAACCTCAGCCACACAGTTGGCAGCAGCCATCTCAGACTTAAACTTAGGGTCATCTCTTTACCTCCAGTGTCAGAGGCCCCAGACTGAGATACTGAAGCATTTGCTGCCCCTCGCCTTAACCGCAGTTTGTTGCTCCCTTCCCAGGTAAGGGGAACCACAGAGAGGAAGCTAAACTATATTGAAAAAAATAAGTGGTGCACAGTGAATTTATGGCACATGTGAAAACATCAAGTACAGTTATGCCCTGACTGTATTCATTATCCCTGTGGGGAAAGTTCTGCAAAGTTGTGCAACAGTGGGTATGATGCATTCAACTACCTCTCTATTTGAAAGCAACTGTTATTCACATAGGTGCCAACTGGAGAATAGCACTTGCCATCTGCCTCTAGAAGGATAGAATCATGAGTCACTACAACTGCTGTAAGGAGTTCAGGGTGGAGATCAGGAATGAGGTAATCTGTGTTCTGGGAAAAACTGGCAATACAGGTCTTCAGATAGATATTTTCAAGAGATTTATGAGCCCAATTCTTGCATCTCCTCATATCTAGAAAAGCACTAAAATCCTTCATGGTGATGTCTGCTTCATGTGACTAGCAGCAACCTTCTGCAAAATATGTGCTTGAAGGCATGTACCTCCTGCCTTCACCAAAATTACAGATATAAGGCCTTCCCTGCCCATCCCCTAGCTCTTTGGAGTGGTTTCTCAAAGCTATCTAAAAGCTGCCTCTCAGGCTATAGTCTCCCCCATCTCCCCACAGAATATAGTGCATGTAAGATGCACAGGCTATGGAGGAAAACAAACTACTGTACCGGTTCTGTGCCATAGCCCCCACTGGAGTCCAGATCCAGCCCCCCAACCCTTTTTCGTGGTAGGAAAAGAGCAGTTCTTCAGCCCCTCCTGGAAAAACTGCAGCCTTCAGCATCCCCCAGGTCCCGCCCCTTACGCAGTAGGCGGAGACTGGAACTGCGTGGGTGCGTTGGAGTATGCGCGTGCGCAGGCAGTAGCTGTCGCAAGGGCGCTCTTACCTGGGTCTGAGGCTGAAATATTCGGCACTTGGTGGTCAGTCCTCTGTGCGGTCAAGAGAGAGAGGACAAGACCAAAGGGGAGGCTCAAGTCAAGGGGTGAGCTGAACTGGCCACACGGGCCTCTCGCCTGACGCTCCTGGGCGGCTGCCCGTCAGCCGAGAGCTCTGGCTCGCTTGGCCGGCTTGGCTCCCTGGCGGCAGCTCTGGGAGGAGACGGGTCTGCCAGTATTTTTCTCCATCCTTTGTGCTCCCCTTTTAAAAAGCCTCCAGAGCAACCGCTGGGTCCTTGCCCCGGAAGGAAAAGAAAAAGCATTTCCGTCGTTCTCGTCAGTGACTCCGACCCTAACGGCCCCTTGTCCCCAAGTCCCGGGGAGCATTCGGTGGAATTGTCCCGGCTGATTGTCCGTTATTCAAGTTTGGTAAGTTGTATTCTGTTGGAAAGAGAAACCTTCGCGGGTTAATAGGGAGCACATGTGACTGATATCAATAACTGCATTCGTAAAACATTAAGTGTACCTCATCAGAGCCCTATAAAGCCTCAAAGCTTCAAAGGACAGGAGTCTCTGGTAAGGAAGACCATGCAGACTGAGTTGTGTTCGTACAGAAGTTGGAATTGAATTTACCGTGAGTAAAATGGGTTTTGACGGGTGGATTTTCCCTTCCAAGTAATCATCTTGAAGTTCCTATCTAAAGAAAATCTGTGGAGTCAATAAAAGGAACATTTTGATAAATGAGATTTTTTTCGTCTCATTTGTCTCTTGTCATTCATATTATGACGAAACATTTAATGGGAAATTGCAGATATTCACCTCACCCTTTACTCTTAAGCATGCATGTCCTAAGAATGAGGACAATCTCCTACTAAAAACACCTCAGTTGTCCATCGAGAAAGTCAAAATTTCTCTGGTTTGCCAAAAGTGTCTATGATTCTCGAGCTAGGACCCAAAGAAGATGTGTAAGATGCATTTTGGTTTTAGATCTCTTTTACCTAAAATACATTTATTTGCCTGTATTAAAAATTTCATTTTGGTTACTGCAAATTCCAGTTAAGTTATATTGTTAAATGTTGGCATTCTGATATGATATGGTTTTCCCATGCTTTTAATTAACTTCCCTATCTCATAAAGTGGATGTTGAGTCTAGAGCAGTACTGTCTAATAAAAATATAATGTGAAGTACAGATGTAATTTTAAATAATTTTAGTAGTCAGATATTTTTATAATAGATCTTATTTAACCCAATTTAGCTGTTATCAATATAAAACTATTAATAAAATTAATGACTAATGTAGTTAATATAAAATTATTAATGATAAATTTTACATTTCTTTTGTACTAAATTGATGGAATCTGCTGTGTATTTTACACTTAGGCACATCTCAATGTGGATGCTAAATTTTTGTTGGAAATTCTTGATCTGTATTTAGCTTTCATAAAATTTACTGTTGAAACTGTAGATTTCCAAACCTAGATTGCTCCATACTGAAAAGTTTTTTTAGTAACTGAACAATTTTATTTCTAAACTTAAGTTAATTAAAAGTAAATAAAATTAAGGAGTTCCCACTGTGGCTCAGCAGAAACAACCTGGACTGTTATCCATGAGGAAGCAGATTTGGTCCCTGGCCCCACTCAGTGGGTTAGAGGATCCCAAGTTGCAGTGAGCTGTGGTGTAGGTCGAAGACGAGGCTCGGATCTGGTGTGGCTGTGGTGTAGCCAGCAGCTGTACCTCCAATTTGACTCCTAGACTGGGAACCTCCATATACCACAGGTGTGGCCCTAAGAAAAGCAAAATAGAATAAAATAAAATAGAAATTTAAAAACATTTGCAGCTCTAAAAAAAATTTGGCCATTTTGTTATCCATGTGTTTTCTTTGTTGACATGACTGATCAACTTTCAAAGGCCCCACCTCTGAATACCTTATCATCACATAAAGGATTAGGTTTTTTCCTTCCCTCCTTGCTTCCTTCCTCACTTGCAGCATTTGGAAGTTCCCAGGCTAAGGATGGAATCTGACCCACAGCTGCAATACCAGATCTTTAACCTGATGCCACAGAGAGAACTCCCAGAGATTAGGTTTCAATATATGAATGGAGGTGGGGGCCACAAACATTCCATTGTAGCACCTGAGCATTGGTGTTGAAGTTTTAACTGGGGGCCAGTCATATAGACTTGCAGCACCTGCATGACTGACTTTCAGCCATTCAGCCTTCAGCCTGCATTCAGACTCTCAGGGCATGGAAAAACATGTTCACCACAAATCACAATATTGGCATAACTATCTGGTCAGACTGGTACTGTGTGGCTCAAGGCATCCAGCATACAAGAACACTCACCAGATGGGATATTCCATGGGATCAGAAGTCATTTCTCACAAACCTAGTCGAGTGTGAGTTCCAAATTCAGGCCTCTTTCAGGAAAGTGAGGATTTGAGAAACCCAGATTGCTAATTTAATCATTTCCTACACACCATTTCATGATCATTGTCCAGTCATTTTGGAGAATAACAATAAGCTCAGGAGTTTGGGCTTTGAGATAGAGTAACCTGCATTCACTACTTCCAAACTGGTGGTCTTGTGCCAGTTACTTTGCTTGTTTGAACATAGGTCACCTCTAATATTGAATGACAGTAATAATAACTATGTTGATAATCATACAAGCTTCTACTGTTTCTAGCACACAATGGGTACCCAGGATATTTGTGATGTTTTAGGATCCAGTGACCTTTGTGGTCACAGAATTTACAGTCAAACAACTTCCCTTGAAAATGAAGATCTGTTCATTGCACTGGCTTTATTTTTTCTTGGATAAAAGGCTTATAACTTTAAAAATGTTTACATAAGCTTGACCCTGGTCTTAGGGGAAAGATTGAGAGAGATACACAGAGAGACAGAGAGAGTGTGTGTTTGCATTTTAGTTTCATTTGAAAGTTGATTGGTTTGGGAGTTCCCCTCATGGCTCAATGGAAACAAATCTGACTAGTATCCATGAGGATGCAGGTTTGATTCCTGGCCTTACTCAGTGGGTTAAGGATACAGTGTTGCTGTGAGCTTTGGTGTAGGTCAAAGACATGGCTTGGATTTGGTGTTGCTATGGCTTTGGTGTAGGCCAGCGGCTACAGCTCCGATTCAACCCTTAGCCTGGAACCTCCATAAGCCATGGGTGCCGGCCTAAAAAGCTCCCCCCCCCCCAAAAAAAAAAAAAAGTTTACTGGTGTGATAAAGTTGTCATGAGCATTTTGTTCCCAAGTTTTACCTGACAGTTTGGTATCCCTGCAGTCAGTCTTGACCCTTACTTAGGGGTATTTATCATCCTTTGCATGTTCTTTTTACATCGGGCAGCTTTTTCTGATAGCAGGCCACCAGCTCTACAGATCTGGTCTGTTCTTGCAGGTGGGACAGAGAGGATACATGAAGAAAGTGAAGAGTTTTCCAAGTGAGGAAAAAGACAGATGTGGTTCTTTATGAGAAATATCAGTAATCCTTGAGAGCTATAGTCCATTTGGAAATGGTAAATAAGAAACTTTTGAAGATTTTTTTCCCCCTCAGAATGCCAAAGCCACTTAGTTTCTGAGGTTCCTTGGGTACTTCAAACCTCCCTTTCTCTTTAACTTTTCATTCACCTTCTGAAACTTCCCTTCGGACGCATGGCAGTAAGATCTGTCCCACTTTTTCTTTAAATTTTGCATTTGCATTAAGCTATTTATCCGTTTCCTTTCAACACTGAGTTCCTGGTTAGCTGCTTTCTGTTCACTGTCAGTCTCGACATTTAATACACTCTTATCTTGGTAAATCACCTACCAATTTCACCACAGCACTTTATCACACCTAACTTTCTAAGTCTAGCCAAACTTTCTAATACCTGTATTTTTATTTCCTTTTTGTTTTAAAATATATTTTAAGTCAACATTTGAATGTAAATACACATTGGCCTTCATTCTTAACACCTTTTCATCATTTATTTCTCTAAGAAAATAATTTTTTAAAAATCTTATTTCAGATCAGGAGATTTATCTTAATACCAAAATGTTAGCACCTGAACAGAATATTTTAGATGGGAAAAAACCCAATGTGGTGGAAATGGAAAGATTCACAATGTATAATTCCTTGCCTTCCACACTAGTGGAAGATTAGCAATTCCATAAAATAGAAAAGCAGCACAATGACCTTGACAGAATTTGAGGCAAGTGTCACTCACCTGTTTTTCATAGTCTCTGAACATCATGAATTTGGCAATCACTTTAAACACTCCTCACAATGTATTTTTTCACACAGAGTTCACTCAGCTAGTATTCCTGTATATGTAATTCAGATGAAGTTTTTTTTTTTTTTTCTTTTTAGGGTTGCCTCAGCAGCATATGGAGGTTCCCAGGCTAGGGGTCGATTGGAGCTGTAGCTGCCAACCTATACCATAGCCATGGCAACGTGGGATGCAAGCCATGTCTGAGGCCTACCCCACAGCTCACGGCAATGCCTGATCCTTAACCCACTGAGCAAGGCCAGGGATTGAACCTGAGTCCTCATGGATGCTAGTCAGATTTGTTTCCACTGAACCATGACAGGAACTCCCAAGTGAAGTTTTTAATAAATAATTTCATCTTGATGAATTATCAGCTGAACTCTATATAAGAATCTCTGTGAAAGTAAAGAAAACAACAAACTTTCTACCAGAATGATAACTTCATTCGTCCTGAAACCACTCAGGTCTGGAATCCATGCATTGCAATGAAAATAGAAGAGAAAAAAATGAAAAACTTCAATCACATTGATTTGTTTCTCGTATAGAAAAACAATTTAAGACAGAGGGGGAAATCTATGAATGTAGTAAGAAAGCTGAAAACTTTGACAAGTTATCGTTAATCTCTTCATCAACAGATGAGAAACTATGTTAGAGAAAAATTGTTCAATTTTAATCACTGTGAAGAAGTCTTGAGTGAACATTCCTGTCTTAACACTCATAAGAAAACTTATATTAGATAGAAAGATGGTGAGTGTAAACCGTGTGAAAAAGCCTTCACAAAGAACTCTACTCTTAATCTGCACAAGAAAACCCATACTTGAGAGAAACCTGAGTGTAATCAGTGTGAAAAAGCCTTCAGCAAAAATTTACATCTGGTTCACAAAAAAATTAACACTCAAGAAAAACCTTATAAATGCTCTGTGGGAAAAGCTTAACCTTCATCCTTGCACCTTAGGGGATGTATAAGAATTCATGGTGGAGAGAGGACATATACTTTTAAAGAACATGGAAAAACTTTTTCTCATTCTAGAAGCCTTTTTGTATTATGTGAACTCATGAGACAAATACCCTATGAATGTAAAGGATATGGGAAGATTTTTCACTCAGTCTTCACATGTTATTCAACATTTAAGAACTCACAGTGGGTTTATCCCTGTGTAATGTAAGAAATTTGAAGAAAACCTTTTCTTATTCCCCAGGCCTTGATAAACATAGAAGATTTTATTATAGAGAGAAACACGGTTTGTTTGTAAGGAGTGTAACATAGAGTTTCTCAAAACTTATAAATATTCACATGCAAATTCACCATATGAGTAATATGAGTGCAGAAAAACCATATGAGTAATGAGTGTGAGGAAGCCTCGACTGATTGTTCAGGTCTTATAAAACATAGAACTCACACTGGAGAAAATCCTTATGAATGTAAGTAATGTGGAAAAGCCTTTGCTAATTACCACACTGTTGAAAAGCCTTATTATAAGGAGTGTGGAAAGCATTAGTAGTTCATCTTGCTTTAAAAGTCACATGCAAACTCATCCTGGAGTAAAACTTTATAATTGTAAGCAAGGGGGAAGCTTTTATTTGGCCCTCATTTCTTTCTCAACATTTAAGAGTTCACAGTGTAGAAAGACATTTTGAGTGTAATGTGGGAAAGCCTTTAGATAATCCTTATACCTTTGTCAACTTAAAAGAAACATACTGGAGTTCCTGTTGTGGCTCAGTGTGTTAAGAACCTGACTGGTATCCATAGGATGCGGTTTGATCCCTGGCCTTGCTCACTGGGTTAAGGATCCAGCATTGCTGTAAGCTGTGGCATAGGTCGAAGATGCGGGTGGGATCTGGCATTGGTGTGGCTGTGGGCTGGCTTACTTCAGCTTCAGAAACTTCCATATGCCACAGGTGCAGTCCTAAAAGGAAGGAAAAAGAAAAAAGAATGAAACACATACTGGAGAGAAGCCATATAAATATAGGAAATATGGGAGAGCCTTCCCTATTTCATCAGACCTTGCAGCAAACATGAGAACTCACACTGGTAAGCAGCCTTCGAAATGTAAGGAATGTGGGAAATCTTTACCTGAATATCTTATGCAACATTTAAGAACTCACAATGAGGAAGGTGGGAAAACCTTTAATAATACTTCATGCCTTTCTGAATGTGTATGAATTCACACTTGAGAGAAGCTTATGCTTATAATGAAGGTGGGAAAGGCAATAAATTTCTCACACTTACTAAACTTGTACAAAGTAGTGGAAATAAGCTTATTGTAGGGGATGTGGAAGACTTGCTTTGCCTTAGACCTTAATATTCAGCTTTGATTTTACAGGTGTGAAAATCTTAGAAATATAAAAATGTAGGATTTTTCTGTTTTGTTTTTATTCTCTGAGAAAGTATGAAAGCACACATAATGAGAAATCCCACCATTGAGGGATATAAGAAAGCCTTTAATTGTTCTTTGACATTAGGAAATATGATTCACATTGGAGAAGAGCTATAAATTATAAATGTAGGGAATGTGTTAAAAGCTATGTTAAATTATTGTACATGAGGAAAGTCACACTGGAGAGATTCTATTTGAACATAAACAATTAGAACAAAAACAAGTAGAATGCCTTCAATAAATATCTTTTATATATTTTTATAAATAAATAAAAATCCTAAAATGAAAAACCTATGTTACAAAAAGTTTGTTTTGTTTTGTTTTGTTTGAGCCATGCCCAAGGCATGTGGAAGCACCCAAGCCAAGGGCTGAACCTGTGCCATAGCTGTGACTTGAGCCACTGCAGTGACAACACTGGATCCTTAACCTACTATGCCACCAGGAAACATCACAAAAGATTTTTAGATAAAACCTAAAGTGTAAAGAATTTGGGAAAGTTTTGGAGTACAAGTTTTCATTTAACTGCCTACAAGAAAACTGAATCTGGCAAAGAAAACCAAGTGGATTTTTATTTAAATGAGTTGCCTTTCTATGTGTGTTTTTTTTTTTTTTCCCCCCAAGGTGGATTCATATTTTTTTAAAAGACTAATAATGCTGACCATCTTTTCATAGGCTTGTCATCTATTTATCATTGATGATAGTATGTTCAAATGTCTTTTTTCTTGTTAGAATCTTTTGTTTGAGTTATTATTGAGTATTGTTGAGGTTTTTTTTTTTTTTCTTTAATGAATGGGTCTATTGAGGTATAATTGCCATACAATCAACTGCAGATATTTTAAGTGTACAATTTAAGGGGTTTTTCAATTTTTTTGTTTTGGTTTGGTTTGGTTTTGGCTGCTCTGGCAGAATATGGAAGTTCCCCAGTTGGGATCAAAATCCACGACTCAGCAGTGACCCTAGCTGCTGCAGAGACAATGCCAGATCCTTAACTTGCTGCACCATAGTGGGAACTCCTAAGTGTTTTTTTTTTTTTTTAAATGATGTAATTCTTTGTAGCCTGAAATACTTGCAAATGACTATTTATTTTTTAATTTAAAAGTATTTCAGTATTTTACAGGACAGGGAAACATAGCCATTATTTTGTAATAACTTAAATGGAGTATAATCTATAAAAATAGCAAGTCACAGAATTTCCTTGTGGTGCAGGGGGTTAAAGATCTGGTGTTGTCACTTCAGTGGCTCAGGTCACTGCTGTGGCTCAGGTTTGATCCCTAGCCCAGGAACTTCCACATGCTAAAGGTGCGGCCAAAAAAATAAAATACTCAATCACTGTGCTCTACAGCCAAAACTAATATAATATTGTAAATTGACTATGCTTCAACAAAAATTTTTTAAAATATTTAAATAAATTAAATATTTAAATATTAAAAAAAAACTTTAGGAAGTTCACTTGTGATGCAGCAGGCTAAGGATCCCACATTGCCAAAGCTACGGCACATGCTGCAAGTGCATCACAGGTTTGATCCCTGCCTGGGAACTTCCACATGCTGTTTTGTGACAACAAAACAAAACAAAACAAAACCCCACCAAAAGTTCATATTAGTATCACTCATTAGTTATCATACAGACTATAGGTATTTATTTGAAAATGCAACTTGACCATAGCCACATTTTATCCAACTCAGAGTTTTAATATAAAATGACAAAAATAATGAATATTTAAGAATAACTTTTATCTTCATGCACTTGAAAAATTACATTAACTTAGCCTCCAACTTTCTATAAACATGTTAAGCATGTAATTGTATAATTAAAAGGCAAAACCAACAGTATAAAGTTGAAGTTCTCTAGCCCAGTGGCTCTACAATTTTCCACACATCAGCATCACTTGGAGGGCTTATTAAAGCACATTGCCAGGTCCCATTCTGAGAGGTTTTGATTCATACTAGGTCTAGGGTTGCAGCCTGAGAATGTGCATTTCAGTAGATTTCCAGGTGATGCTAATGCTGCAGTATAGGAAGTGCACTTTGAGAAACACTACTTAGCTCAGTGAAAAGTACCACACATATTTATGCTTTAAATTTGTCATTAAGCCAGATTTACAAATAAAAACAGATTTTAAAAGTTGTTATTTACTGAAGTGCTTAGAAGCAATCTACATAATTACTGACAGCTATTATTAAAGTCTAATTTGGCATGTCCTTGACACAGAACATAACTGGTAAAACAAATGTTATTATTATCCCTTTTAAACAGATCAGGAACTTGGGCTCAGAGTGCAAATCTTGTGTTTAAGTGACCCAGCCAGAATTTCTACCTAAACTGACAAAACTCCAGCAGTTGAGAACCTACCAGCATACAAGGCACAGTGCTAGTTACCTAAGAAAAAGATGAATGAGATAGAGCCCTCTCCTCAGTGTACTCATTCTGGCAGAAGATGCAGATTAAACAAACAATAAGGTGCTTGAAGAAAAGCAGAGGGAAGAAAATTAACATCCACTTGAAGGGGTAATACACACCTTTAGCTCTTAAACTGCAAAGCTCACAATTTAGAATTTGTTAGACTTCTACTTTTCCAACCTGTCTCCTCTCTGAGATGAAAACTCATGTTTTCATGTGGTCCATAAGATACTAACTTGGGAGTTTCAGAAGTAATACTGACTTCTTTCCCTCAAGACATGAGTAGTCAAAGGAATTTCAACAACTAAGTTTTGGTAGCAAAGTAAAAGTAATACAGCCAAGGAAGTATTAGCTAAGAAAACTGAGGAGCAACCAGACAATCAGAGGGGGAAAAAACAAAAAACAAAAACCAAAACAAAACAGAAATAAAAAGTCAAGAAACAGATATTTCAGGAAGGATTTGGTTGGAGTTCCCTGGTAGCTCCAGCATTGCCACTGCTGTGGCTTGGGTTGCTGCTATGGTGTGGGTTTGATCCCTGGCCCAGGAAATTTCACATGCCATGGGGGCAGCCAAAAAAGGACCATGTCATCTGATGATGACTTAGTTGTTTTCTTAGCAACATTTATTTCTTCAAATAGGAGAGTCTTTTTAAGCTGTTTAGTCCTAGAAAGTATTGGTGTTTGGGCCTTGGCATTTCCAGTCATGGCCCTTTTTAGATGATCTTTAAGATTTTTTTTCTCTTATTCACATCTGAACTGGTGCTACTTTTAGAAGAGGATTTGTCAATTTGCTGGGGTTGCTCTATGCAGTTAATGGGCAGTTCCTCATTCACAGTCTTGTGAGGGGATGAGTTCCAGTCCCTCTCAGTGGATGCATCATCCAAATCATCTGAAGAGTTGTGCAAATTTTCAAAGAATAAAACTTGTCAAGAAGGTACATCATATAAAGATCAGCTTCAGGTTCAGCTTCATGCCCATTCAGGTTCTTTTCCTGTTCATCCATTTTTTGGGGGTATTTTTAATTCTCTTTTAAGAAAGCTTTTCTTTTCTTCTTATTTTTTTATTTTTTTTTTTGCCACACCCATGGCATGTGGAAGCTCCCAGGCCCAGGATTGAACCCATGCCACAGCAGTGACCCAAGCCACTGCAGTGACAATACTGGGTCCTTAAATCACTGCACCACAGAAGAACTTCTAATGAAGCTTTTGTTATTATTTTTTTTTTTGCATTTGTTAAGGTAAAACAGAAACAAATATTATCAATGAAATATTCATTTTAAATTGGTAAAAACAATTGTATTGATTTCCATCTATCATTCCTTATGAGGCTCATCTGTTTTTAATTCAGTAAAGTCACCTCTAGTAGTAGTATTGAGTGTGTTGTGTTTAATGCTTTCTGAACATAGATCATCAGTGGCATGGTCTGTAGCATGTTTCTATGTTCAGGAAATATATGTATAGTGGCTGCACCCATGGCCTATGGAATTTCCTGGGCCAAGGACTGAATCTGAGCTACAGCTGCAACCTACCTACCCCTTAGCTATAGCAACACCAGGTCTCTTAACCCACTGTGCCTGGCCAGGGACTGAACCTGCACCTACCTATGAAGCCACTGGAGCTGCTGCAGTTGGATTCTTAACCTACAGTGCCACTGCAGAAACTCCAAGTTGCATATACTTTTGTTCCAGGTCATCAACTTGAGCTTAAAAAAGAGTTTTCAACAAAGCTATCTATTGTAATCACCAAACACGTCCTCTTCACCGTCAGTATTCTAGACTGGCTGCATGTCCACAGTTTTCCACCACTGGCTCCCAGCCACTATCTCCTCTTCCTCCTCTTTCTCATCACCAGGCTTAAGCTCAGGTGTGGTGGGAGCAGCAAAAATGCTCTCTAAGCTTACAATTTAAGTTTTGATAACACACACATCTGTGAATCAATAATCAATTGTTTTCCTATATACCAGCAATGGAAAAATAGAATTTGAAATTAAAAACATGCCATGTGCATTAGCACAACAAAATATGTACAAGTTCTGTATGAGGAAAACTACAAGAGCAAGATCAAAGAACTAAATAATAGATACTTCACCTTCACAGGTAGATGAAATATCAATATGGTCAAGATGTCAGTTCTTCAACTTGGCTAATAGATTCAACCCAATCAAAATCCCAGCTACTGGAGTTCCCCTTGTGGCTTAATGGTAATGAACCCAACTAGTATCCATGAGGACACAGGTTCAGTCCCTGGCCTGCTCAGTGGGTTAAGGATCCCACGTTGCCAGAGCTGTGGTATAGGTCACAGACGTGGCTGGGATCCAGTATTGCTGTGCCTATGGCTGTAGCTCTGATTCCACCCCTAGCCTGGGAACTTCCATATGATGTGGATGAGACCCTAAAAAAGAAAAAGTAAATAGACCTATGTGTAGTTCCCATTGTGGCTCAGCGGGTTAAACTAGATCATTAACCCATTGTGCCACAGTGGGAATGCCCTCTTTGTTTGCTTGTTTGTTTCTGATAGCAGGATGTCCTTGTTTAAATAGAATCTGAACCAAAAAAAAAAAAAAAGACTGACTTATGGGGAGCTTATTCCGGTTAAGAAGAAGGGAGGGACAGTGACCCCACAAAAGAATCCATAATGGGTGAGAAGTGATGTTTGTGCTCCTTTTCCCTTTTTGTTGTTGCTTTTTAGGACCACATTTACGGGTACATGGAAGTTCACAAATTAGAAGTGTAATCAGAGCGGGCCTATGCCACAGCACAGCCAGATCCTTAAGCCACTGAGCGGGGCCAGGGATCCAACTGGCATCCTCATGGCTACTAGTCTGGTTAGTTACTACTGAGCCATGACAGGGACTCCCCTCCTTTTCCCTTTTGACTGCTCGTCCCCTTTCCAAAGTTTGGGTACCTCTACTTTTTCCTCTGGGAAGACCATATGGAGTCAAAGACCTAGGCTCAAGTACCAGCGGACCATTTTACTTAAATGTGTGATCAAAAGTAAATTACTTTACATGGCAAGCCTCTTTTGCTTAAAATAAATAAACTTGCCTGTGTTTCGCTTAACTCGGTGCCCGAGCTGCCCGGGCAATCCTCAGCCACTCTCTCTTGACCCGCCTTCCAGCCTTACCCTGGCGTGAGAGTTCTTCTCGAATGATCCAGAAGCCGGAGCCTCAGAACCCATCCCCCAAGGCTCTAGACCGGAAGCAGAGGCTCTCATCCGCGGGTTGTGTGATCTCTTCTGGAGCTGCAGCTTATCCTTTGGTGTCCAGTCCGGTCCAGGTTCCGACCGTGGGTCTGGGAGCACCGTTCCAGAATGAGGAAGGTCAAGGGTAAGGTTTCCTCTCGGGCTGCTCTAGGACCGCGACTACTGCCAGAGCTCTGTTGCCCTGGGCCTCCGGATGTCATCGTTTTTAACTACAAGCCCAGACACGTTCCATCCACCGCTACTGGGGCTTCTCCCGTCTACCTTCTACCGAGAGACTGCTTGTGCTCAGGAGGTCTGTACCGGAAAGAGACGTGTAAGGGGAGGATGCATCCGCAGGCTCTTTTCTCCATCACTGCCCTTCCTCAAGTCAGACTTTAATTTTCCATAAAAAATGCCCTTTCTTGTCCCTCATTTTCTTTCGTTAATGACATTTCTTGTACTCATAGGTTGACGGAGATCTCCCCACTCCCCTTTTTTTTTCCCTTTAAACCTGGATTACAGGTCATGATGTGTGAATGCTCCCTATCCCCCTGTTGATGAATGATTGAATCTTTTCCATCTGAACAGGCTTCTGCATGTTTCTTCATATTTCTGGACTTGGGATTTTAAAGTCGATTTTTACCCCTTAAGCTGTCGGGTCATGTGTAATACACCTAGATATTTCTAACTGCCCCCGGTTCTATTTTGAGCCTTCGGAGCGTATATTTTGTACCCAGCAAACTGCACACTTCTCTTAGTTTTCAAATAATCTACTTGAGATGCTTTTGCATTTTTACATACGGCCATATCCGTGAATGATGACAGGTTTGTTTATTCTTCCTTTACATTCTTCCAATCTATTATGTCTCCGCATCCTTGTCTGTCAATATACTGTCTGTCTCCCCAGTATACTGTACTGTCTGTCACATGATTTCTAGGAGACACTTTTGTCTTTTTCCTGTGTCTCAAAGGCCTCAGCTTGTCTCTAATAATAAAATATTTGCTCTATGTTTTTGATGCATTTTTAGGTTTAAAGACATTTCCTTCTATTTCTTTTCCTTGTTTACTAAGATGATGATGATGATGATGATGATGATGATGATGATGATTTTAGGGCCACACCCATAGCACATGGAATTTCCCAGACTAGGGATTGAATCCAAGGTGCAGCTGCCGGCCTACACCATAGGCACAGCAATGCCAGATCCAGCCTTCAAATTTGTAACCTTAATTTCATTTTGGTCAGAGAACATATCTTTATAGAAATTCTTTGAAAGATTTAAGACTAGCTTTATAGTATAGCAGTGGACCAGTTTTTGTAAACAGTCCATTTATGCTTGAAAAAAAATGTATTCTCTGTTTATTGAGTGTAGCATCTTTGTGTTTTAGTTGCAAGTTGTTCATTTTACTATTTAAATGCTGTTCTTTTTCCTCTGATCTATCCATTACTCAGAGTAGTATGTTAAAGTCTCTTACACTATTGGCAATTTGCCTGTTTCTACTTTAATTCTGTTAGCTTTTTGTATGAGACTAGGTTACTAGAGTACACAACTTAAGAATCTATATCTTCCTTATTAATTGAAACTTATGTATCTTAATGTAGTCACCTGTTATAGTGCCTTGTCTTAAAATGTGTGAAATTAAGTTAGCCAACAAACTATTTTGGTTAATACTTGCCTGGTACATTGTTTCCATTTTTGAGATGCGGTCTTTCTGTGTTTTGTTTTTTAATGCATTTTATGAAACAGCATGGAGCTAGAATTTATCTTAATCTAACATGGCAGTCTGTTTAAACTATAAAGTTCAGTCCATTTATTTGTACATTTATTGTGGTTATTGATAGAGATAGTTTCACCTTCTTACATTGTGCCTTTTCTTTTACCTGCCTTTTTTTTTTTTTTTTTGGCCTTTTTAGGGCTGAACCCTCAGCATATAGAGGTTCCCAGGCTAAGGGTCGGATCGCCGCTGGCCTATGCTACAGCAACAGCAATGCTGAATCTGAGCCTCATCTGTGACCTACACCACAGCTCATGGCACCGCCAGATCCTTAACCCACTGATTGAGGCCAGGGATTGAACCTGTGTCCTCACGGATACTAGTCAGATTTGTTTCCCCTGAGCCACAACAGGAACTCCTATTTTACCTGCTTTTATTATCTCTTTTCCCTACTTAATTTTCTTACCTTGGTAATAAGGTTTTTACTCATTACATTTTTTTTTTCTTCTAGCCTGTGTGTTAAACCCACTGTGTCCTTGAGTAGTTGCCCCAGCTATTTTATCATGCATACTTAAAGTCTAAAGCTAATCGGTATCTTTATTCTCTAATAGAAGAATACCAGGAGCATAAGACTTCAATCTCATCACTCCCAATTTATATATTTTTGTTATTCAGTATTAGCATTCTAGCTTGCTTTTCCACCTCACAAATCATACATTGCTATTATCATTTTATATCATCATAGTTTACTTAGCTTTACCCATTTTATTTTTGTTCACTTTCCCTAACTTTTCAGTCATACAAATGTCTATTTTTTGGAATACTGAGAATTTACTTTAGCGATGATTTCTAGATGGGTAAACTCTCTGGGGTCTTTCCTTTAAAAAGTCTTTATCTTACTCCCCTTCTTTTAAAAATTTAAGCTTTTCATGTGGAGAATTTCAAGCACACACAAAAGTAGTGAACATAATTGTAGTGAATTCTCATTTCTTCAACACTTAGCTTTGACAGCTATCAAAGATTGGTAAACCAATCTTGGATCATATAGGCCTGAGCTGTCTTAACATTAGCTGCATGTGGCTATTTATCTATAAGTTACAATTTAAATTAAATAACACTAGCCTATTTCATGTGGTCAATAGCCATATGTAACTGGTGGCTACTGAATTAGTGTAGTAATAGTGTTGAACAGTGCTAGTGGCCTAGTCACCTGCTTTTTCTTTTTTTCTGCAGTGTTTTTTTTTTTTTTTCTGTTTTGTTTTGTTTTGTTTTTTACAGCAAACTTCAAATATCATGCCCTTTCATTGGTACTTAATTATGTCTCTCTGGCTGGTACATAACCTTCACAGCATTTTTGTACCTGGCAAACTCCAAAGTTCCCTAGCTGTCTCCAGGATGTGGTTTGTTTGTAATAGGGTCCTCACATTGTTTTTTTTTTGAATATATACCTCTTAAGTTTCTGTTTTATCCCCTCCTCCTCCTTTTTCTGTTGTTTTTTTGTTGTTGTTGTTGTTTTTCAGCTTACTGTATTTTATTATATCTCCATTGACTTATTGGAGATATCAAGGCATTTGTCCTACATTATCGATTTGGGTGATTGCTGCTTCTTTATGTTATTCAACTCGTTTGTCTCTGTATTTCCTATTAAAAGAAGTCTAGAAGCTTGGTTCTATTCAGGGTTTGATTTCATAAATTCACCCTTGAACCTAAAGAAGATATTTTAACTACATTTAGAATTTGGGGTTGATAAGTTGCTTCTTTTTTCAGCACACTGAGGGTGTCATCCTAGTTTCTTCTGGCATCTACTTTTGCTCTTGAGAACTGAGATATCAATTTGTCTTTTCTTTTAAGGTGACCTGCTTTTTTTTTTTTTCTTCTTTTCTCCTGGTTACTTTTAAGATTGTGGGGGAAAAAAAAACTAAACACCAAAGAAGAAAATAAATCTAGGTGTGGATTTCATTTTATTCATTCAGCCTGAGATGTATTGTGCTTCCTGGACCCAAAGGTTGGTGTCTTTTACTAATTCTAGGAAATCCATAGCTAGTTTCTCATTAAATGATATGACAAATATCTAGTCTGGTAGTTAATCCTTGCATTGAATTTCTAATTTCAGTGAGTCCATTTTTCATTTCCAAAAATTTTGTTTCTTAAAACTGACCATTTCTAATATGTCTAACATGTCTTATTCCATATTCATCCAAGTTTCTCTTAAATTCTTTAAACCTATATTAAATATAGTCTTTTATATTCCATGTCCAAAAAGTCTAATATCTAAAGTATTGGTGCTTCCCGCCCCCCCCCCCGGCTGTTTGTGTTTTGGCTGCTTTCACTCATGGTACACTGTATATCTGTGACTTACATTTTTTATTAACTGTGACTTCCTCCAACTTCTAACAGAAATTTTTAGCATTATCACATACCCCCAAATTAATATTTCTCAAAATCAAGTCAGTGGTCTTTAGCCAGAGAACACCAGGGATACACATTAATCAAGTTGAGTTTCTTACTCATTGCAAAAAGGCAGAATGCACTCTATGGTGAGGGTGTGCAGTGAGAGGGTGTTAGGAAAGACTTATGAAATAATTTGATTTTGTATACATTAAACTTATATAATTTTATAAATCATTGCTACTTCAATAAAAATAAATTTTAAAATTATTTTTTAAAAAAGGGGAACATTGTTCTTAATAGACATATTAGCAAATTGGATGATGTGTTTAACAAAAAGTCACATATCATTTTAACATTCAGGAAAGTTGCTTTAAAGGGCATCCAGGATGAAAACTACTGACTCAGAAGCACAATGCATTTTGGAATTATGTCATTTCAAGGATCAAGAATTGCTTATACATGAATGTGATTTTTCAAACCATACTGCTATTCTGAGGGGCAGTGATATTTAAAATAAAATTGTAGTTTAATCCAACAGCATCTTTTTTTCCACTTTGGTAGAAAGAGCTATTTTTGAAGGCAAATTCTCTAGTTTTCTAATTTCTTTGTCATCGTTGGGCATTTTTTAAACTTTATTGATGTCTAGTTGACCTCTGTCACTTGAGAACCTAAAACTGTATAACTTAAAGGAATATATTTTAAGATGACAGATCTTTGTAAATTTAACTACAATGCCTTATATTTTAAAAAAATAAGGTAAGAACTGGGGCATGTATTAGATGATTTGGGGAGTGAATCCTGGCTTAGATGTTGTCAGGCAGTTCTGTGTTGGTTATCATAGTAAATCTTAGCGACAAAGGAGGAGAGCTAGACCAAGGCTAAAGTTATAATTGATAAACAAGCGGCAGTTACTCATATTAGCCAGAAAAGGGGGACGTTTGGTCATTTTTGAAGCCTAGATTTAATATTTTGTCCATGTTCAGGTAATCACAGAGCAGCCTTGCTTTTGTCTTAATATATCACGATCACAGAGTGACCTTGTGTACTGTTGATATTTTGGGTGTTTGGTGGGAAAAAACCCAAACATACCTGTGAGTTCCAGGCCAGCTCCTCACAACATCCAGGCCTACCTGAAAGTACCAGGCCAGCTCCTGTCAGGGGTTGCTTGTCTTTCTCTCTCTTTTTTAATATTCAACCAGGAATGCTTTTCTCTTTTCCACGATAATCTCATACCCTGTCTATTTTCAGTTTATCCCAGGTGTCTTTTTTTGCCATTTCTGGGGCCACTCCCGCAGCATATGGAGGTGCCCAGGCTAGGGGTCGAATCAGAGCTATATCCAATCTCCTGGGATAGGGGTACACCATGATGGAAGACACTATTAAAAAAAAAAGAATGTGTGTGTATATTCTGGATCACTTTGCTGTACAGCAGAAATTGGCACAACATTGTATATCAACTATAGTAATAATAATAATGAGACACACTGGCATTCTATGCCTCCTAAAGTGATGCACGGAGGACAAGCATCAGTTATGTAATATTTTATCCAAAAATGAACTTTGTGAATCTAATCATAAGAAAACAATGAATGAACCAAAACTTTTGGCCTGGACTCTCCAAACCTGGGAAAATGAAGAAAGGCTGAGGGACTTGTCCAGATTAAAGAAGATTAAATCTGGTTTTGATTAAATTTTAGTTTTGATCATTTTGTTTGTGTTAAAAAATATCCCATGTTCCTATGACACTGACATGTGTAGGAGGAAAGGGTAATGATGTCTGCAATTTCAAGTGGATTCCTCTCAGTATTATTTTTGATGAAACACACACCCACCCCTACAGACAGAGAAGAGAGAAAGCAAATGTGACAGAACTTTAACAATTGGTAAGAGTGTAAGGAACTTCATTTCATTTATACTATTTTTACAACTTTTGAGTTTGAAGTGTTTTCAAAATTAAAAGTTGAAAATAAACATCCCAATTAACTTTTCACCTGTTATTTTTGGAGCCATTGATTGTCACTGATGAAATCCATTAATTTCACTAGTGGTTGCAGAATGGTGACTTTTTGATTCTAGCATTTTCTTTGTAATAAATGAAGCTTCTGAACAACAAAAGACCCAGAATTGCCAAAGCAATCCTGAGAAACAAAAACCAAGCAGGGGGCATAACTTTCCCAGACTTCAAGAAATATTACAAAGCCACAGTCAATAAAACAGTGTGATACTGGTATCAAAACAGACAGACAGACCAATGGAACAGAATAGAGAACCCGGAAATAAACTCTGACACCTATGCTCAATTAATCTTTGACAAGGGAGGCAAGAACATAAAATGGGGAAAAGAACATCTATTCAGCAAGCATTGCTGGGAAACCTGGACAGCTGCATGCAAAGCAAAGAAACTAGAACACACCCTCACACCATGCACAAAAATAAACTCAAAATGGCTGAAAGACTTAAACATACGACAGGACACCATCAAACTCCTAGAAGAGAACATAGGCAAAACACTCTCTGACATCAACTTCATGAATATTTTCTCAGGTCAGTCTCCCAAAGCAATAAAAATAAGAGCAAACATAAACCCATGGGACCTAATCAAACTGACGAGCTTTTGCACAGCAAAGGAAACCCAAAAGACAACTTACAGAATGGGAGAAAATTGTTTCAAATGATGCAACCGACAAGGGCTTAATCTCTAGAATATATAAGCAACTTATACAACCCAACAGCAAAAAAGCCAATCAATCAATGGAAAAATGGGCAAAGGACCTGAATAGACATTTCTCCAAGGAAGATATACAGATGGCCAGCAAACACATGAAAAAATGCTCAACATCGCTGGTTATAAGAGAAATGCAAATCAAAACCACCACGAGATACCACCTCACACCAGTCAGAATGGCCATCATTCATAAATCCACAAATAACAAGTGCTGGAGGGGCTGTGGAGAAAAGGGAACCCTCCTGCACTGCTGGTGGGAATGTAAGCTGGTACAGCCACCATGGAGAACAGTTTGGAGATACCTTAGAAATCTATGCATAGAACTTCCATATGACCCCGCAATCCCACTCTTGGGCATCTATCCGGACAAAACTCTACTTAAAAGAGACACATGCACCCGCATGTTCACTGCAGCCCTATTCACAATAGCCAGGACATGGAAACAACCCAAATGTCCATCGACAGAGGATTGGATTCGGAAGAAGTGGTATATATACACAATGAAATACTACTCAGCCATGGAAAAGAATGACATAATGCCATTTGCAGCAACATGGATGGAACTAGAGAATCTCATCCTGAGTGAAATGAGCCAGAAAGACAAAGACAAATACCATATGATCTCACTTATAACTGGAGTCTAATATCCAGCACAAATGAACATCTCCTCAGAAAAGAAAATCATGGACTTGGAGAAAAGACTTGTGGCTGCCTGATGGGAGGGGGAGGGAGTGGGAGGGATCGGGAGCTTGGGCTTATCAGACACAACTTAGAATAGATTTACAAGGAGATCCTGCTGAGTAGCATTGAGAACTATGTCCAGATACTCATGTTGCAACAGAACAAAGGGTGGGGAAAAATATATACATTTAAGAGTAACTTGATCCCCATGCTGTACAATGGGAAAAAATAAATAAATAAATAAATGAAGCCTGTAAAATTTCTGTAACTCTCCTCTAAAGAACTTTCCCTTATCACAAGTATTTGGTAATCATAAAATATTATCCATAAAGGGGGGGGGGTGATAGTGTTAGATTCTTCTTATGAATCATCAGAATAACAAAATGATATCCTGGCTACTTCTGATAGTGACTATTGAAGGGTTTATTTTTTTTGGAGGGGAACAATATGGACTCATGGTTTTGTTTTACATTTGATATGTTTCAGTTGACTTCAGTCATTATTCTTTAGTGTTCCATCTTAAGCCAGTGGGAGCATTTTTAAGTTGTCTCCTGTGTCTTCTCAACACAACTCCATTAGTCTTTGGTAGGTTCTTTACTTTCTGATATAAGCTGTTCCTGATTCATCTTGAAACATTTCTTTTTCCATGCTGGACTTTAGCTATTTCCCAAATGAATCTTGGTTTCTTATACAAATGGCATTTAGAGGAGTTTTAACCCTAGAGGGCTCATTGCTCCTGAGTTGTTAATGAATCTAGGCATTGTTGGTGGTGTCAGTCTAGGAAAAAGTTTAAAAAACAAAGTAAGGAGTTCCTGTCGTGGCGCAGTGGTTAACGAATCCGACTAGGAACCATGAGGTTGCGGGTTCGGTCCCTGCCCTTGCTCAGTGGGTTAACGATCCGGCGTTGCCATGAGCTGTGGTGTAGGTTGCAGACGAGGCTCGGATCCCGCGTTGCTGTGGTTCTGGCGTAGGCCGGTGGCTACAGCTCCGATTCAACCCCTAGCCTGGGAACCTCCATATGCCGCGGGAGCGGCCCAAGAAATAGCAACAACAACAACAACAACAAAAAAGACAAAAGACAAAAAAAAAAAAAAACAACAAAGTAAGGGAGTTTCTGTCGTGGCTTAGTGGTTAACGAATCCGACTAGGAACCATGAGGTTGTGGGTTCAATCCCTGGCCTTGCTCAGTGGGTTAAGGATTCGGTGTTGCCGTCAGCTGTGAGTTGTCTGCCAGGTTGCAGACGAGGCTCGGATCCTGCATTGCTGTGGCTGTGGTGTAGGCCGACGGCTATAGCTCCGATTAGACCCCAAGCCTGGGAACTTCCATATGCCGCAGGAGCGGCCCTAGCAAAGCCAAAAAACAAACAAACAAAAAACCAAAACAAAACAAAAAAAGCAAAGTAAGTACATACCATATTCTCAATTCCTAATTGTTCTTAGGGAGATAAAATCTGTACTGTATTGCATGTATGTATGTGTACATTTGTGTGTGTCTGTGTGATTAATCTAAAGCTACTATGAGGAAGCTTCCAGGCCTGTTAAGTGTTAAACATCTCTCAGACCTAGACCCTCACAGCTTCTTCCTTTTTCAGTAGGTCTGTTTGCTCAGAACCCTGCCTGGCCAGGAAGGAGACACATCAGAAGAATGGCTGCAGGATTGCTGACAACCTGGTCACAGGTATGTGGGAAATTACTGTTTTTAAAAAAACCATTGTTCCTAAAGTATTCATTTCTTGCCCATGACCTACAGCTTCACAGCCTAATCAGGCTAGCCTCAGGCTTCACTCATTCTCTGGGCTTCTTTTTTTTTTTTTTTTTCTGTCTTTTTAGGGCCGCACTCATGGCATATGGAGGTTTCCAGGCTAGGGGTCTAACTGGAGCTGTAGCCACAGCAGCTGGCCTACGCCACCGCCACAGCAACTTGGGATCCGAGCCACATTTGCAACCTACACAACAGCCTGCTGCAACGCTGGATCCGTAACCCACTGAGCGAGACCAGGGATCGAACCCATGGTTCCTAGTTGGATTTGTTAACCACTGAGCCATGACAGGAACTCCCCTCTCTAGACTTCTTAGAATGGAAGAGAGAGAATGCCTTAGGCAAGGCTTTAACATTTGTTAATTTCCTTTTCAGATAATTTCCCAGGATGAAATTAGTTCCATATTCTGCTGAGTACCATGAGGGAAAATAAAGATTTTTCACTAGGAAAATCATTCATTCATTTTTCCAAGTATTCTTCTCATTCTGCAGTATGCTCCATCTGTACTGGATCTTGAATAAGACTGGAGGTCTTGCAACCTAGTTGTGGAAATAATAGTTTAGCTGTGTTAGAAAAGCTGCTAAAACCATGAACATGAATGAGATGGTTCAGGGAGTGGGAACAAAAGTGAAAAGTTACAAGAATTGAGCTTTGGTTAGATAATGAGAGGCCTCTTGAAGCATGTCTGAGCTTCTTACACATTGGGTCTCCTTCCCAAGTTCTATCAGCCTTACCCACCTTCTTTCTGATTCAGTTAAAGATGGTTCTTGTTTGAACCAGAATGTATACGTGATATTTTAGGATTCAGTGACCTTCGAGGAAGTGACAGTAGACTTCTCCCAGGAGGAATGGGCCTTGCTGGACCCTGCTCAGAAAATCCTGTACAGAGATGTGATGCTGGAGAACTTTAGGAACCTGGCCTCTCTGGGTAAGTTTGGCCTCATTCCTTCTTATCCATTTGTTCATGCACAAAATGGTTCTTCATTACATATCTTTTCTAGGAACCATGAAAAGAATGTTAATACATGGTAAACACAGAATGGATGGTACCTGCTCTTGTGAGGCAATCTTGAGGATTCCTATGAAAATGCACGGATTGTATTTTTCTCTTTCCTTAAAAAATGTAGGTAATTTGCAGATCTTGTGCTTGGAATTCAAGGGTCCAATCATGTGGGACAAGGAGTCTGGGTGTTTTTTTGGAGTCCTGCAAAAGAGCTATATTAATCTGATTGTTTTGCTGCTCCTAAAGTTGCACTTGCCTATCTTCAGAATCCTTGAAGACCAAAGTACTAGGATCAGTTTCCTGGAGAATTCTTGTCTTCTTAACAGTCTCCCCACATCATGTGTCTTTCCCCACAAGCAGGGTATCAACTCTGCAAGCACAGCCTGATCACTGAGGTGGAGCAGGAAGAGCGGAGGCCAGAGGGGAGAGGAATTCTCCAAGGTGCTGGCACAGGTTAGCCCCAGGCAGAAAGGGGTCACTGTGTGGAATAGCCCTAGCCTGCAAAGGGTGGTACCACTGGGGATGTCAGTTAGGGTGGGAAAACAAGACTGAGGCCATTACATGAGCTTTCCTTCTTTCGCCCTCTCTCCATTCATTTCATACTTGCATCTGGTCTCAGAGAAAGAACTATTTAAATTCCTCTTTCAATTTCACATGTCCTTGAACACTTTTTGTTCAGTTCTCTCTACTTGCTTTCCAGATAATATCTTCTCTCACTGTCTCAAGCCTCTGAATCCTAAGTAAAATACTGTACATTTCCACTGTTTGTTTCTATCACCGACATCTCCCAGAGCCAAGTTTGAAAATTAATTTCTGTGATCACTGGTTGCATCTTCTTTTTCACATTTTCCTTCTATATTTAGTATTATTTGAAAACAGATCCAAAGGGTGCCTGCCTCATTTTTTTTCTTTCAACTCTATTTTTCTCCCAGTAATTATAAAAATTTCCCCTATTCACTTTCAGACTGGGAAACTCAACTTAAATCAAAAGATGCAATTCTTATGCAGAGTGTTCCTGGGGAAAAAACTTCCAAGAGCATGAAAATGGTAAGCGTCACTGGATAGGATTTGTGGATTTTTAGAGAGGGATAACTCTGTGAATTTCAATGAATTAAAATAGCAACAGCTCCCAAACAAGGGGAGATACTTGAGGCAAGTGAAATTCACTCACCAGAAAGATGCCTCAGGAAATCCTTTATGAATCTCATAAAATTGCAGAAATCTCCAAACCTACCTCAACACTTGCTGCCTGGCAGAGAGTACCAAAAAGTAAACATTCACTTAAATATGATTCTACTATTAAGTATTTACTATAATTCACTCATGATTCACTCATCATTAGAAAAACTATACTTTAGATGAATACCCTGGGGCCTTGGAAAGAGTGTTCAGCTATTTCTACTTGAAAGAAGAGGGCGAAAAATATAGACACCCTGAAATGGTAAAAATGTTAGTCGTGATAGTGTCCTTCTTATATATGGCAGACTACACATGGGATTGAATTCTCATAACTGTAATAACAGTAAGAAAGCCTTTAGTCAGCACTTACTGTTTATTCTGTAGGTACCAGCTCAACCTCGTGAGAAACCCTTGGGATTTAATCACTGTGGAAAATTCTTCAGAAAGAACTGTCACCTTATTTGTACAAGATTTTGCAAGGGAGAGAAATGCTACAAATATAAGGAATATGGGCAAGACTTTGACCATTTCTCAACTCTTAGGAGTCATGTGAGTACTCACACTGGAGTAAACAATCTTGAATTTAGTGACTGTGGAATTACTTTCAATCAAGAGTCGTCCTTCAGGAAACACTTAACTCTCACAGGAGAGAAATCTTCTGCGTATAATCAATACCTTATGTCCTTCAGCTTACACTCTTCCTTTTTAGCACACGGACAAATACCTACTGGAGAGAAACTCTGTGAATACAGTGACTATGGAAAAAGATCTTCCCTTGGTGTCCAAAAAAAAATGTATACTGTGGAGGAAAGCTCAAAATCTAATGAACATGGGGAAGTTTTCACTGACCCTTTGTCCCTTCAGATATGTGTGAGACCTCACACTGGAGAGAAACCTTATGAATGTGGTGATTGTGGGAAAGCTTTTGTTTTTCAGTCTTCCCTTAAGAAACATGTGAGATCACACACTGGAGAGAAACCTTACAAGTGTAATCATTGTGGAAAATCCTTCAGCCAGAGCTCTCATCTCAATGTTCACAAAAGAACTCATACTGGAGAGAAACCCTATGATTGTAAAGAATGTGGCAAGGCTTTCACTGTTCCTTCATCCCTTCAGAAACATATGAGAACCCACACTGGAGAGAAACCCTATGAATGCAGTGACTGTGGGAAAGCCTTTATTGACCAGTCATCCCTTAAGAAACACAGACGATCTCACACTGGAGAGAAACCTTATGAGTGTAATCAATGTGGAAAGTCCTTCAGCACAGGCTCTTATCTTATTGTACACAAGAGAACTCACACTGGAGAGAAAACCTATGAGTGTAAAGAATGTGGGAAGGCCTTTAGGAATTCCTCTTGCTTAAGGGTACATATAAGAACTCACACAGGAGAGAAGCCCTATAAATGTATTCAGTGTGGAAAAGCATTCAGCACCAGCACTAACCTTATAATGCACAAACGAATACATACTGGGTAGAAACTCTTATGAATGAAATGACTATAAGATAGCTTTAAGGGGTGCTTCATACCTCACTCCTCCTTTTAGAGCTCGCTCTAGAGAGAAACCCTATTGTGACCAATGTAGAAAGCCTTCAGGTACAAATCTTGAGCTATGTTAAAAATGTTACGGTTCTGTGACTGTATTTATCAGTGAGTGTTTAATTCTTAAAGTGTGACAACTTGTTAACTGATGAGTATTAAAGGTTATCTAGCACTCCAAATTCCCCTTGATTTACATCACAAAAGTTTTGATATCAGAGTTCCCGTCATGGCTCAGTGGTTAATGAATCGGACTAGGAACCATGAGGTTGCAGGTTTGACCCCTGGCCTTGCTCAGTGGGTTAAGGATCTGGCGTTGCCATGAGCTGTGGTGTAGGTTACAGATGTGGCTCAGATCCTGTGTTGCTTTGGCTCTGGTGTAGGCCAGTGGCTACGGCTCCAATTTGACCCCTAGCCTGGGAACCTCTGTGTGCCGTGGGAGCGGCCCAAGAAATGGCAAAAAGACAAAAAAAAAAGTTTTGATACATAATATTTGTATTGTATATAAGTACTAAATCCGTCCATTTCTTATCGAGATGTCTTGGACTGAACTACAGGCGATTTAGAAATATATTTTTTAATGTGCAGACTCTGTGCATATTTTCGCTATCTTTTATAGATTTCTAATTTAATTGCCTTATGCACAGAATGCATGATCTTCATGATACAGATTCTATATGGTATACAGTCAAACAGAGACTTGCTATGTGGCCTAATACGTGAGATACAGGAAGTTGCTATCCCAGTATCCATTCCTCCCTTCCTTCTTTCAAATAGCAAAACCGAAATTGTGTTCAAGTTGGCAGTGGGAACAGTTTTTAAGAACTCATCTCCTAGCTTTCCTTGAAGCTGTGAGTGCCCATGAGCCCACAGTCCCAGCCAATGAGAAAGAGGCAGAGGTCACTGCTTATGCACTCTAAAGAATTCCATGGAAATGGAAACATCACATCTGGCATTTTCTCTTTACCACTTGCCCTTTATCTCTTCTTTTTTTTTCTAAAGAATAGACCAGTAAGATGACAGTCATAGACTACTGATCATATAATAGGGACATATGCTATTACTTGGCTATATACAAGCAACTATGGGTTGCTTACTTCTGGACTTCATGTAACATGAAAAATAAATTCCCAACTGGTTTAAACAACTCTTGTAAGAAGAGTCTCTTACAGTGGATTTCAGTCTCAACTGATACATCTCATATATGGTCAAATGTTAAAAAATCCTTCAAATATAGCTGAAAAGAATGTATATTTTATAATTGATGGGTATAATAGATGTGACCTTGATTAAAGCAGCTTCCTTTACCTGAGGGCAATTTTCAAAGTGAAGGCTTAGTGCTGTTAGATGGCTGAACTCTATAAACCTGGAAAAACAAGACTTTAATTCTGAAAGGAGAAGGGGGCAACACAGCACAGTATTCAATACAATCCACTCCAAAGGCTGTTTGGATTGTGATCTGCAACAATGTGGAGTGTGTCCCGAGAGAACTTATTTGGGATGTATGGGGGTCACAAGTTGGGAAAAGCTTTCCTTAGGAAGTGAGGGCCAAACCAAGAACTGAAGCATCGTAAGTAAGTCTCAGCCAAGCATAATCTTGTTTTTCTGACCTGCTTCTCTATAAAGACTCAACTCTCTCTACTACTACTGGTATTAAAAGGGAACACTGGGAGTTTCCATTAAGGCTCAGCAGGTTAAGAACCGAACTAGTATACATGAAGATGTGGGTTCGATCTGTGGCTTCTCTCGGTGAGTTAAGGATCTAGTATTGCCACAAGCTGCATCATAGATCAGAGATGGGACTCAGATCCTGCATTGCTGTGGCTGTGGCATAGGCTGGCAGCTGCAGCTCTGATTCAAGCCTGGTAACTTCTATATACATAGGTGTGCCCCTAAAAAAAAAAAAAAAAAAAAAAGAAAGAAAACTAAACAAAACAAAAGATGGAACACTTGACCAATACATAACACTGTCAGGTGGAAATTATTACTGGAATGTTTCACAGGCACCTCAGACTGAACCTTTCAAAGTCAAGCTAATATTTTTTCTGTTTTCCTTCCTTCTTCTCCAAACATGTTATATCAGAGAGGATAACATCATAGAGAACATGAAGAGATCCACATGTGGAATTGTCCTGAATGGTTAAGTAATAACACTATATTAAAATTTTTTTCCTTATTAATCTTTACCATTTTTACGGTACTTACCACGAAGTCTATTTTTACCATGTATTTATATATTATTCTCATTTCTTTCTCCCACAGAATGTACCCTCTATGATATTTGGGCCTTTATTTCATTCTAACCTTTATACCAGTGCCTAGAAGATAACAGTTAATAAGTATTTAAGGGCAGGAGTCAGTTCAACACACTGTTTCTATTATTAGAATAAATAAATAGAAATCACACCATTTCTTTTATTGGAATAAATCTGTTCCAACTTATGGGGAAAAAATAAAAAGGAAACAAAAAAATGAACTTTGGAGCACTGAAAGTCTGGATTTTTCTCTTTCCTTGTTTTGTTTTTTTGGTCTGTTTTGTTTGTTTTTTGCCACTTTTCCTTGTTTTTTTTTTTTTTTTTGCCTTTTTTTCTTTTTGAGGGCCGCACCCGTGGCATATGAAACTTCCGAGGCTAGGGGTTTAATCAGAGCTGTATTCACCGGCCTACACCACAGCCACAGCAATGCCAGATCTTTAACCCACTGAGTGAGGCCAGGGATCCAAAATGCAACCTCATGGTTCCTAGTGGATTTGCTTCCTGCGCCCCAGTGGGGAACTCCTGCTTTGTTTTGTTTTGTTTTGTTTGCTACATCTAGAGATCCTGGGCCAGGGATCAAATCCAAGCCTCATCTGTGACCTACACCACAACTGTGGCAACGATGGGTGCTTGAACAACCACTGTGCCATGCCAGAATCGAACCAGCAATGCCAGAGACAAGCTGGATCGTTAACCCACAGTGCCACAGCGGGAGCTCTTAAATGAGATCAATTGTAATAAATTTTATTTAATCCAACATATCCCATAACATTTAAACATAGTAATCAGTGATGGAGACTTTTACATTTTTATTGAAGTTGATTTACAATGTTGTATAAATTTCTGTGATACAGTAGTGTGATTCAGTTATATGTGCATACATGTGCATTATTTTATAGATTATTTTCCCCTATAGGTTATGACAGAATACTGAGTAGCATTCCCAGTGCTATACAGCAGGTCCCCATTGACAGTCCATTCCATGTACAATAGTGTGCATATGCCAATCCCAAATTCCCGGTCCGCCCCCCCCCCACCTTTCCCCTTTGGTAACCGTAAGTTTGTTTTCAAAGCCTATGAGTTTGAATCTGTTTTGTAAATATGTTCGCATGTAACTTTTTTTTGGAGCAGGTAAGAGGCTGCGCCATGGCATGTGGAAGTTCCTGGGCCAGGAAACAAACCAGTACCACAGGAGTGACCTAAGCTGTTGCAGTGACAATGTGAGATCCTTAATCTGTTGAACCACAAGAAAACACCTCTATCATTTTTTTAGTTTCCACAATAAGTGATATCGTATGCTATGATATGAATGTTAACTGCAAATTGGCACAGTGGAACTCTCTAGGGTAATAGAAATGTTCTAAAAATGGATCATAATGATCATTGAATAACTTTAGACTTACCAAAACTGTTGAATTTAAACTTATAATCTCAATGACTGAATTTCATGGTATATAAATTATCAAGAAATCTATTAACAAATTTTAAAAAGTTTTTTTTTTTTTTGAATTACTCAAGGTGTGTTGAAAGTTTGTATCTTTTTTATCAACATGCTTTATTACACACATTGTTTTTATGGTTGCCACTCTTTATAGCAATTACATTTACCTCTTTGGTCCTCAGTTGTGTTTTATAAAGGAGATGATAAATACATTATGGATTAAACTTAGTGGAATCAAACTGAGTTAAAGCCACACTGAATATGTTTTTCCTAAACTAACAAGCTTTGATTTGGCAGGAATTTGGAGATCTTTGTATATATCTAATACTTGTTTATTTCTTTACTTTTTAGTTTTTGCTTCGAAGTCCTTGGTACTGTTTATGGTATTGTTTTCCCTTCACTGTCTTTATCACCTGTCTTAGCTTTGGTTCACCAGAAGCAGATGCCCAGCCAAGTATTCATGTGCAAGCACTTTATTGGAAGAAGTAAGGTCCATGGAACATGGGTTAGAGTGAGGAGAAGTGATACAGGGAAGAGAGTACATCCAATCAAGCTTACCTTAAGTCATCCCCTGACACGAGTGAGCAGAGTTTTCATCCTGTAGGGAAATTCTGGGAAATGACACAACATCCAAACTTCAGAATTAACACACGATGAAAGGGTGAAGAAGATGGTATACTCCATGACTCTCCATCAAGGGCTGTCCCTGGTGGGGCATAATTTGCAATCAGGTCTGCCATCAAGCACTGCAAAAGGTAGGTTCCACCTGGTGCTGACAGGGGCAGTCAGACTGGAGTGCAATGGACATGGGGAAGGGATTCCAGAGAATGTGGGAGAAATGCTGACAGATTCTGCCACTCTATCCTTCACCGCAGAATCAATTATCAATATTCTTCTCATAAAGTGAACTAAGTTCTAAGTACATTCTACAAGTGTGTAACTACTGCTCCTGATGGCACCTTCAAAAACTCACCTCCCCCCAAATAAACAATGTGATGAAATGCTTGTTCTATTGTTTTAATTATTAGATGATTTAGGATCTTGGAGTGCATCTCAAAACTGTATTTAATGGGAAATAAATGTCCAATTAAACAAGAAAAGGAAAAAGGAAGGGAAAAAGGAAGGATAAGAATGAAGCAGTGCGAAGTTCCCGTCATGGCTCAGCAGTAACTAGTATTCATGTGGATGTGGGTTTGATCCCTAGCCTCACTCAGTGGGTTAAGGATCTGGTGTTGCGGTGAGGTGAGGTATAAGTTGCAGACATGAATGGGATCCCTGTGTTGCTGTGGCTTTGGCACAGCCTGGCAGCTGCCACTCCAGTTCAACCCCTAGCCTGGGAACTTCCATTTGCTGAGAATGCGGCACTAAAAAGACAAAAAAATAAAAAATAAAAAAAAAGTATGAAGCAGTGTCTCAGAATTATCTGACACAATAAATTGCTATGAATCACCTGAACAAACTGGCTCTCAAAACTAGATTCCCACTCCTTTTTTTTTTTTTTTTTGTACCACACTACAGCATACAGTAATTCTCAGGATAAGGGTTGAATCAGAGCTGCAGCTGCTAGCCTACACTACAGCCACAGCAATGCAGGATCCTTAACCCACTAAGTGAGACCAGGGATCAAATCTGCATCCTCAAGGATACTATTCAGGTTCTTAACTTACTGAGCCAGGATGGGAACTCCTCACCTGTTTTAGTTTTTGTTTCCTCAAAAGCTGATGCTGAACCAAGGATACATATGCAAGCACTTTATTGGAAGGTGCAAGGAACATGGGTGGTTTAGAGGAGAAGTGAATATAGAGAAGAAAACACACACCAAAAAACTTGCATTGAGTCAGCTACCACTGTGAATAAGCAGAGTTTTCCTCTTATGGGGGAAATTCTGGGAAATGGTACAAAATCCAAGCCTCAGGATCCCTCTATAGCTAAAAGGTGAAACACAGGGTGTAGCCCACACCTGTCCATCAAGGACTATCTCTGATGGGGCATAACTCCCTTTCACCTCTGCCACCACATTTAGGCAAAGTAAGTATCAGGTAGTGCTGGCCATTGGCAGTCATGCCATGGAGAAGCTGAGAGGATCTAGGGAGGAATGTTGATAGATGACAGCTGCTGCTCCATCCTTCACTGCAGAGTCAACTCAACCAACTTTCTCAAAAAGCCAGCTAAGTTCTGAACATGTTCCACCTATGTGTAACTATCCTTCCTGATGGCATTTCCGGAGTACCAGGAAGTAAGTTAAACCATGTGAGAAAATAACACTTAAAAAAAAAAGTTTTATTGAAGTATAGTTGATTAACAATGTTGTGATAATTTCTTCTACCAGTGATTCAGTTATACATGTACATACATCCGTTCTTCTCAGATTCTTTTCCCATAAAGATTATCACAGAATATTGGATAGAGTTCCCTGAGCTATACAGCAGATCTCTGTTGGCCAGTCATTCCATTTACCAGAGTGTGTATATGCCAATCCCAAACTGCAATCCATCCCTCCCCTTAACCTGTCCCCTTTGGCAACCATAAGTTTGTTTTCAAAGTCTGTGTTTCTTTTCTGCAATTATGTTCATTTGAGTCACATTGTAGATTCCACATATAAGTGATATTGTATGGTATTTGTCTTTCTCTGTCTGACTTCCCTTAGTATGATAATTTCTAGGTCCATCCATGGTGCTGAAAATGGTATAATTTCATTCTTTTTATGGCTGAGTAATATTCCATTGTATATATGTACCACTTGTACATTCTCCTTTCCTCTGTTGATGGACATTTACAAAAAAACTCTTAAAGGTATTCATTGTCACATTTTTAGGATCTTAGGAGGTATATATTAAAAATGCCATGATGGGAAATAAATGTCAAATAAAAGAAGGGAAGGAAAGAAGGAAGGAGGATCACAAAGAATGAAGCAACAGCTCAGAGTTTTTCTAGGCAGTATATTACTATGAATCATCTGAACAAACTAGCTTGGAAATATAGATTCCTACTTTGAAGTTGAATCATCACATCTCTGTTCTTATGAAAAGTGGGATGGCAGAGTCATTGTCAACCAGCCAGATTATAGTTCAAATCAACCTCAGTCTCTTGTTTTGAAAAGTGGGGTGAATGACAGAAATATCTAAAAGTGATATTTTCAAGATGATGTAAAGTCATACATGTGAAGAAACAAGCACAGTCCTGATATGAGAAGTACTTGGTTATGGCTGTTATACGATTTTCATCCTATGTATTCTGGTGGCAACAAGCACAAAACCAAATGAGATGAAGACCACCAATGTTTGAGAGGAAAAACTTGGGGGTGACCACATCAATGCTTGATATAATTACTGCTTTAAATTTATAATTGTAAATCTTAAGAGAGATTGCAGGAGTTCCCATCATGGCTCAGTTATGAACCCGACTGATATCCATGGGGATGTGGACTCATTCCCTGGCCTCGCTCAGTGGGTTAAAGATCTGGTGTTGCCATGAGCTGTGGTATTAGTCACAGACACAGCTTATATCCCACTTTGCTGTGGTTGTGGTGTAGACCTGCAGCTGCAGCTCTGATTCAACCCCTAGCCTGGAAACTTCCATATGTCATGGGTGCAGACCTAAAAGACTAAATAAATCAGTAAATAAATAAATAAGAATAAATGCAAATGCTGACTAAACATGGAATTTTATGGACAACATATAAGGGAGAAATGTCAAAAGTGAATTGCTGAGGAGGCTGTTGAAACACCAATACAAAAAATACATGTCAAGTCACATATGCTTAGGGAAAAGAAAAAAATCAAGCATGCTTTGAGGGGAGAAAAAGAACAAAGACATTTAAATTGTCAACAGTTGTCTTTGGGGTCCACCATGTTCACTTAGTTCTGAGGCCAGTGGCCCATCACTAACAAGGGACTCAGCTGAGGAGCCTGCCCAAGGCACCCTTCACATCCTTGTTCCTCAGGCTGTAGATGAAGGGGTTCAGCATGGGGGTGACCACGGTGTACATCACTGAGGCAATGGAGCTTCTACGGGGAGAATGGGTCACAGCAGAAGTGAGGTAGACCCCTAGACTCGTCCCATAGAACAAGGAGACCACAGAGAGGTGAGACCCACAGGTGGAAAAGGCTTTGTACTTGCCGTCAGTGGACACCATTTTCATTAAGGTGGAGACAATCTGAGAGTAAGAAAAGAGGATCCCAGTGAGAGGAAACACACCCAGCAGGGCAGTGATCACATACAAACAGATGTCATTTATGAGGGTATCTGAGCAGGCAGCCTTGAGAATCTGATCCAGTTCACAGAAGAAATGTGGGATTACAGTGCCTACACAGAATGTCAGCTGCGTCAACAGTAGAATATGAAACAGAGAGATGGGTAAAATGACGAACCAACACATCAGAACCAGGAGGGACACAGAGGCGGGCGTTCATGATGACCATGTAATGCAGGGGGTGGCAGATGGCCACAAACCGGTCATAGGCCATCACAGTCAGGAGGAAATCATCCATTCCAGAAAAGACCACAAAAAAATACACCTGAGTGAGGCATCCTATGTAGGAGATGTCTTTGCTCTGAGCCTGGATATTCACTAGCATCTTCAGGACAGTGGTAGAGACAAAACAGATGTCAACAAAAGACAGGTTGGCGATGAAGAAGTACATGGGGGTGTGGAGATGGGAGTCAGAGCTGACAGCCAGGATGATGAGCAGGTTCCCAAGCATGGTGACCAGGTACATGGACAAGAACAGCCCAAAGAGGAGTGGCTGCAGTTCTGGATCCTCTGAGAGACCCAGGAGGAGGAACAGTGATACTCCTGTGTGGTTTCCTGCTTCCATGTAGCTGGCGTGTCTGCTGGGGAAGGAGGCAAAAGCAACTTTCAGTGAACAGCCAACTGGTACCTGAGCTAGTCACCACCTTTTTATTCCACATTTTCATGGACATCCTGCACCTGCTATTAATCATTTCATTGCCAGTGATTCTCTCATTCAGGTGGTAGCCCATTTCCATTTAAATGTGCATAGTTATTCAGACATTAAGTAAGCAGAAATTGCTCTCTCTCCTTTTATCTCCTACTCACTGGTTCCAATTCTGTTCTACAAATTGATGAACATAAACCTATTTCTTCTTTGACAGCATCCTTCCAAAATAATTGAAAACATTTAAGTCCTTTTCTTCAATAATTTCCAAACTTCACTTGTTGTAATAACTCATTTAGTGGAGACTAAATCATGGACTTTCAATTCCAACAGTTTTAGATCCTTAATTTTATGACCTGAATTGATGTCACAGCTAACTCTCCCATACCTTTTTATTTTTTTTAATTCTAAAATTGCGGGTACTCTTGTTACATTCTTTGTGAGGTCTGAAAATGCCTTTCTTTGTACACAATGAGATCTCAATAATTGATAGCTACTATTATTATCAGTATTAGTATGTTTTATGATATTAATTTTTGGTACATAAATCTCCCACCATATAGTATGGATTTGTGATCTAGAAAATGGGATAGTAGGAGTTCCCTGGTAGCCTAGCCGTTAAGGATTTCTCATTGTCACTGCTGTGGCTTGAGTTCAGAAAAACAAAAACGAAGAAAATGGGATCTCATGTCAGGCTTCCTTGAATAGAATTTTGGTCCACCAACTTACATCTGTGTGACTTCAAAGCAAAGGTGTTCAATCTTTCTCAGGTGCAGATGCTTCACCTCTACAATGGGGGTAATATTCCATAGATCATAAGACTAGTGAATGAGTTAAACGAGATGATGATATTTTTCTAGTGTGGTTCTTTTGACATATACAGCAGACACTTCATCAATGTGAGCTTGTTCAAATAAATAAATTTTTTCTTACAATTTGTCTATCAGTGATCATCTTTCCCCTTAAACAAGACAGCCATCAAAGATGGAGTTCCAATTATAAACACAACAGGCATGTTACCTCTTTTGACTGCCGTGTAGCTCTTGTAGTTAGTAATGATCCTTATGGCTTCTGCTTTCAGATACTTCCTGCCAGGTGGATTCTTCCAAGAGGAGGGAAAATCATATGAACTCATAGGTAAGAAGAGGAAACAAATCCCAAAACTATTAAAATAAAATACAATGTTTATGAGAATGGGAGCTCATTTGTTCATGCTCAAAATTGGAAATGTGTAATAGTATAATCAGTGGCATTAATTACAAAAAATAGAAGATTTGATAAAAAATATTCAAAAGTCCTATGTATCAGACCACTCTAAAAATTGAAAGGAAAATTTAAGATGAAAATAAATGTTTACATTCTCCATAATAGATAAAAAGTTTGGCATTAGTAATGCCTAGAGAATGCAATTCATTAAAGAGAGAAAAATCATTGAGGAGTAAATTGCTCTGCGGAGGTGGGTAGAAGAAGCCTCTCAAATATGAATAGTGAGCTGTGAGAGGAAGGATTGTTGAATTTGACAGAGGAGATTGGGAAAGGACAATCATTTTGGGCTGAGAGAGAACAGAATTGATATTTGCCCAGGGGGTTGGTCAGCTTGTTAAAGAAAGATAGATGAAAGTAGTTGAGAGGCCAGAGAGATGGAGAACAGAGAGTGAAGGTTGAAAGGACAGGGTGTGAGGTCCACAAGAAGATGTTCCTAGACTATTGTTTTTTTTTTAACATTTTATTCTTATTCTTGGAATCTGGGTGTGGTGTCGGTGGAATGTATTTTTTAAAAAACTCTCTCTCTTTTTGGCTGCACTCATAGTATGTGGAAGTTCCAGGCCCAGGGACTGATCCCATGCCACAGCAAGCCACTGCAATGACAATGCCAGATCCTGAACCTGATATGCCACAAGGGAACTCCTTCCTGTACTATTCTTTTTTTTTAAATGTTTTTATTTTCCCACTGTACAGCAAGGGGGTCAGGTTATCCTTACATGTATACATTACAATTACATTTTTCCCCCACCCTTTCTTCTGTTGCAACATGAGTATCTAGACAAAGTTCTCAATGCTATTCAGCAGGATCTCCTTGTAAATCTATTCTAAGTTGTGTCTGCTAAGCCCAAGCTCCCGATCCCTCCCACTCCTTCCCTCTCCCCCTCCCATCAGGCAGCCACAAGTCTTTTCTCCAAGTCCATGATTTTCTTTTCTGAGGAGATGTTCATTTGTGCTGGATATTAGACTCCAGTTATAAGTGAGATCATATGGTATTTGTCTTTGTCTTTCTGGCTCATTTCACTCAGGATGAGATTCTCTAGTTCCATCCATGTTGCTGCAGATGGCATTATGTCATTCTTTTTTATGGCTGAGTAGTATTCCATTGTGTATATATACCACTTCTTCCGAATCCAATCCTCTGTCGATGGACATTTGGGTTGTTTCCATGTCCTGGCTATTGTGAATAGGGCTGCAATGAACATGCGGGTGCATGTGTCTCTTTTAAGTAGAGTTTTGTCCGGATAGATGCCCAAGAGTGGGATTGCGGGGTCATATGGAAGTTCTATGCATAGATTTCTAAGGTATCTCCAAACTGTTCTCCATGGTGGCTGTACCAGCTTACATTCCCACCAGCAGTGCAGGAGGGTTCCCTTTTCTCCACAGCCCCTCCAGCACTTGTTATTTGTGGATTTATGAATGATGGCCATTCTGACTGGTGTGAGGTGGTATCTTGTGGTGGTTTTGATTTGCATTTCTCTTATAACCAGCGATGTTGAGCATTTTTTCATGTGTTTGCTGGCCATCTGTATATCTTCCTTGGAGAAATGTCTATTCAGGTCTTTTGCCCATTTTTCCATTGATTGATTGGCTTTTTTGCTGTTGGGTTGTATAAGTTGCTTATATATTCTAGAGATTAGGCCCTTGTCGGTTGCATCATTTGAAACAATTTTCTCCCATTCTGTAAGTTGTCTTTTTGGTTTCCTTTGCTGTGCAAAAGCTTTTCAGTTTGGTTAGGTCCCATGGGTTTATTTTTTCTCTAATTTTGTACTATTCTTGATGTGACTCTGATGTTGGTAATTCTGTGTTTATTTGTGGGTCAGAAGTCATAACAGTTTTTGCTCATTATCATCTTTCCAGGGACTTATATGCTGCCTGGCATATAGTAAGTGCTCGACTCATGCAAATGATAGACATGTAATAAAGTTTGAGACCATGAGTTCCCATGTGGCTCAGTGGGTTAAGGATCCAGCATTGTTATTACAGTGGCTTGGGTTGCAACTGTGGTATGCGTTTGATCTCTGGCCCACATGCTGCATGTGCAGAAAAAAAAATGGAACTAAAGGAATAATTATAACACAAAAAAGAAAACTTCCAGGTCATCATATGCTTGAATATAGAAACCAGATTCAATATTTATATTAGATAAAATGCATTCATATCTATTTTAAGAAAATATATATCATGAACAAGTAACACCTATTCTAAACAAATAAACACTGGAATAATAGAAAAATCCAATCACATTAGTAATAAATTCTACCATACCTTGTGCATATTCAATCTCCATTGAATATTTGATGAATAAATGATTGGACACAAGAAATCCAACAGAAGCCTGCAATTGTGGAATAGTAGGGCTGAAGTGGAGACACACTAGAAAAATTATTTGAGAGATGCTCCAAATTCCACAAAGAAAGAGAAGGAAACAGCAAGAGCTGTAAAAGACTTGTTTCCATAGAAACTAAAGAACTTTCAAAGTACCGGGACTTCACAGTCACAGGATAAATGAATATGGGACTGTTACATATCACTGTTCTAGAGGAAAAGCCCAGTTCCCACTCTCTCCCCTCTTTTCTGCCTCACTGCCCCAACCCAAGCCACTGCCCCAAGCCTTTCCTGGTACTTTTTCTCTAAAGGTTATCACTGCAGCCCTCTGTTCTCCAGGGTCTGTCCTTGAGAAACCCAGTTCTGTTTGCACTTGGCTGGGCTCAGAGAATTATAGGAAAGGGGCATCAGGGACATATTTCAAGTTTCCAGCATCTCTTGATTTGGACTCCCAGAGGTGCTCATTAAACTGTTCCATTGTCTTTCCACTCTCCAAACAATTCCACTCCCTTGAGGCAGAGAGATAAGAGTATGGAAAATTTTCAGCCAAGATGTCATCTATGCACGCAGCCTTGGAGGGAGATGAGTTTACTCCTTCCAAGAGAAATTCCTCTTTCTTTGTTTTGGCTCTTAAATGATATGGTGTCCCCCAGAGAAAATTTAATTCTTCAAGAACCAGACCCAAGAACTAACTTTCTGTGATGCTCTTTTGGAGCACAGAGATAAGAGAATGGTATATTTTCTTTTCTGTCTTTCTTTTCTTTCTTTTCCTTTTTTTTACACCAAACCAGGTCTTTTATTTTCTTTACACTTATCATGCCATGACTTCATAGGGAATGGGTTCCAATAGTTCAGCCTCCTTTCCATTGATTCTCATGAAGTCTGCTTCTCTATGTGAAGAGAGTCTGACTGAAGCTTCAGCTGAACCAGAGGACCTTTCTCTTTGACTTTCTTATTTTTCTTGTTGTTTACCTTTACGTATTTCAGGAAGCTATCTGGGCTCTTAGAGCACTTATGCTTCATTCACTCATTCTCTTGGCAAGAATCTTGTCTTTAAGTTATTTGTTTACAGCAATGCCAACAGCATGCTGGGTTACATTGTAAGACTCTTCCAAGATGGCTATGGTAACATTTATGGGGCATTCCTTTATGGATACTTCCCATTCCCTTGATGTCTACATTATCACCTTGCTTGTAGATCCTCATGTATGGGTACAAAGGAACAACTCTATATTTTCTAAAAGGCCTAGAGAACATGTAGCTGGTGCCCCGCCTCTTTCCCTTTGTGTTGGTTATTTCAACGAATTACTGGAAGATGGTGGTGCTCTCTGAAAGGTGAGAATGGAAAATTTTCAACCACTGTTATAATCTCTGCAAGCAGCAGTGGAGGAGGTTAGTTTATTTCCCAAAACTGCTGCTCACACATAATGTCTGACCAACATATTACATTGCCAAATGGAAATTATTAGTAGTATTAATTATTATTGGCCACACCCAGGGCATGTGGAAGTTCTTGGCACAGGTTTTGAACCTGCAAAGCAGCAGCAAGCAATATCAGTGACAACACTGGATCCTTAATCCACTGCACCACCTGGGAACTTCAGCAAGTGTAAATTAATAATGAGGTGATTCACAGGCACTTCAAATGAAATTTCCAAGAACAAATTCAATGTTTTTTCCTTTCTTACTTTTTTATTCCTTCCTTCCTTCAGAGGGATAAGATAAATATTTTAAATGTTCTATTCTTTCAAAACTTTTGAATATGAACCATGAACATATTCATAAGACAACTTTTTTATGGCCTTATCTGTGGCACATGGACATTCCTGGGCCTAAAACTGTATCTAAGCTACAACTATGGCCTATGCCTCAGCTGCAACAACACCATGTGCACCGTGTGCACCAGGCTGGGATGGGACCCAAACCTCCACAGCAACCTGAGCTGTTGCAGTTGGATTCTATTTTTTTTTAAATTATTTTAGAGTAGAATATGTTTGGACTTAGTAAAAGTGCCAATGTGATTGCATTGATTGATACTCTAGTATAAATAAACTAGTCAACTAGTAGTGTGTGAAAGTTTCCACTGCTCCAAGTCCTTGCTAGCTCTTGGGATTTTCAGTCTTTTGAGTTTTAGCCACTCTGGGCATGAATTGTTGACTATAGTGATATGTCTAGTGATACTGCAGAGGAGACCAAGGATAAACATTCCTGCATAAGAAAGAGGGTATAAATGTTACTAAAGGATGTTTGTGAAAGAGGTTGCTCATGGGTGTGTAAAGTCACAAGAAACTCAAGTGATGGTATTTCAGAAAAGAATGACAATGCATACCCACAATTAAGTAAAAGATTTGCTATTTCTGTCTACCAGGGTGTTGACCTTGGTTATCATAGTAACTTCCCTGTTGAAGCATCCATAGCTCTTCAGAGGGGGAAGAAAGACCTGCTAATGAATTTCCTCAGAGCCCTCTTCATGTCCCTGTTCCTTAGGCTGTAGATGAAGGGGTTCAGCATGGGGGTGACCACGGTGTACATTCTGAGGCCACTTCCCCCTTTGAGGAGGAGGGGGAGAAGGCAGAACCGAGGTACATTCCTTACCCTGGCCCATAGAGTAAGGAAATGACTGTTAGGTGAGACCCACAGGTGTAAAAAGCTTTGTACTTCTCCACTGAGGGTATTTTCAACATGGAGGAAATAATTTTAGAGTAAGAGAAAGGGACCCCAGTCAGCAGAGGAGCACACAGCAGGCCAGTCACAGAATACAGCACAATGTAATTGCTGAGAGCATCAGAACAGGTGGTCACAAGCACCTCAGGCAATTCACAAAAGAAGTGGGTAATTTATGTGCATGTGTATAACAAGAGATGCAGCACAATCAGACTGCAGGAGGAGGGTGACTAGGACACTGACAAACCAAGAGACTAGAGCCAGCAGGTAACAGAGGTATGGGTTCTTCATGAGAGTATAGTAGAGGCAGTGACATATGACTATAAAGTGGTCATAAGCCATCACAGTCAGGAGGAGATTGTCCAAACACACTAATACTGAGGAAAAAAACATCTGGGTAATGCAGCCTGCATAGGTGATGGCTTTCCTCACTGTCCAGATGTCCACCAGAGTTTTGGGACCTATGGTGGAGTTGAAACAAATATCAGAAAAAGACAGATGTGAGAGAAAGAAGTACATGGGGGTGTGGAGGTGGGAGTGAGAGCTCACAGAAGGATGAAGAGTAAATTACTGAACACGGATACCAGGTACCTGGACAATAACAGCTCAAAGAGGAGGGGCTACAGTTCTGTATCCTCTGAGAGGCCCAAGAGGGGGAATTATGAGACACCTGTTTGGTTTTCTGCATCCATGGAGCTGATGATTCTGCCAGGCAAGTGACAAAGAAATGCTAATTAAAACAGACTAATAAGAGCCCCCAATATAAAAAATATTTTTATCATATTATTGACCACACAAACTCCCCTCCCCCAAGAAATAAACATATACTTTGGCTAATAATTTAGTTTTCATTCACTGGGAGCAATTATGAATGTCACTATCTTATACAGGTAACATTTTCAAGGATAATCTCTTCCCTCCTTCTGATCTTTATCACAAATCAGTCAAAATTGCCTTCAAAATCTGTCTCAAGAAAACATCAACATCTTTAGTTTGCAGCACAGCACTAGCCCCTTTCAGATGTACCACATCAATGGTTTAACATTCTTCTTTTAAGGTCACAGAATTTGCCTCTTGGATGATTCTGTCTTTTTCCATGTTTCTTTAATACTCCAGCAGAGCTACGTGTGTTGGTGATGCCCTAGCCCCATTGCCCCCCCAAAAAACAACTAATTTGATAAGAGAGTGGTGTCTGGCCAATTTGAGAAAAGTTTCCTTGGGGAAACTTACAAATGAAACTCATATTTTAGTTAATAATTGGAAAGGGTGGACCTGATGGCACACATCTCCAAGGGTCTGGGGTTTCCAGTTGGCTCTCACTAGGTTTGCAAAAAGGCAGCATATATTCCAGAACCAATGTAGTGAAGCACTAAGCTAGTGTGGCAGTAAGTATCAAGTCAAATGAGGATCCTAGAATCTGACTGCTTCATTATGAATCCTGGCTCTACATCTCACTGATCTTGGCCAAGTTCTCTGATCTCTCAGCATCTTGGTTAGCTACTTGGTGAAATGGGATTAGTACTGGTAAGTACTCAACAGGATGGTTGAGAGGGATAAATACATTGATGTTTGAAAGAACAAGGCCTGGAACACTATGGAAACCTAGAGAAATCCTGGCCCAATACATTTTAGAAGTTGGGAAATACAGTCTGCGGGGCTGAAGGCAGTGAGGCAAGTACTTAAAATGAGATATTGTAGATAATTTGGCATAAAAGAATATGAAATGGAGAGAGAAATGGAAAGAGGTGGACCTTGGTTCTGATGCTTTCCAGGTTGGGGAGAAGCCCTTCAAGACTTCTGATCACCTTCTAACCCTGCATTCTGTATAAATATTCTTTTTTCTATGGAATCTGGTTTCAATAGCTTCAATTCAAGAGAGCATGAACTAGATTAAATAATTGAAAAATAGGAAACCTTATAAATACTTTCTCATATAAATAAAATATACCAGTCAGGAGGGAAAATGACCAGAGTAATAAAATTATTTATTTGGGTTGCTATGCCTCTCAAAAATGCTTCCAAGCATAGTAAAATTTTCTAGGTGTTCCTATTATGGTGTTATATGACAGTAATACAAACAGCTGCAAAGTAATATGAAAATATTAAAATGAATTCAGTGTGACCAGGAAGTGTATGTCCTCTCAGGTTAAGACTGCTTAAAATTAAGAAATATATTGTAGATACATATACTGATACCTCACACAAATAGATATATTCTGCAAATGATGACACATCATTTGCAAAAATTTAAAGTCATTTGCAAATTTTTAAGTGCCAAAAATAAATCAGTAAATGAAATAAAAGTGCTTCTAATGGCCAGGGTGTGACAATACAATATGTGTCATTGAAGCATCACTTATAGCACATGAAGAACGAGAAGCTATTTCCCCAAATGATAAAGAAAATCTAGCTCAAATGAACAGGCAGTATCATACCAAGCCCTAAAAGGACAGTCAGATTACCATGGAAGTTATCAGTAAGAAAAGAGTGTCTTCCCTGACACCTATGGTCAATTAATCTTTGACAAGGGGGGCAAGAACATAAAATGGGGAAAAGAAAGTCTATTCAGCAAGCATTGCTGGGAAACCTGGACAGCTGCATGCAAAGCAAAGAAACTAGAACACACCCTCACACCATGCACAAAAATAAACTCAAAATGGCTGAAAGACTTAAACATACGACAGGACACCATCAAACTCCTAGAAGAGAACATAGGCAAAACACTCTCTGACATCAACTTCATGAATATTTTCTCAGGTCAGTCTCCCAAAGCAATAGAAATTAGAGCAAACATAAACCCATGGGACCTAATCAAACTGACGAGCTTTTGCACAGCAAAGGAAACCCAAAAGAAAACAAAAAGACAACTTTCACAATGGGAGAAAATTGTTTCAAATGATGCAACCGACAAGGGCTTAATCTCTAGAATATATAAGCAACTTATACAACCCAACAGCAAAAAAGCCAATCAATCAATGGAAAAATGGGCAAAGGACCTGAATAGACATTTCTCCAAGGAAGATATACAGATGGCCAGCAAACACATGAAGAAATGCTCAACATCGCTGGTTATAAGAGAAATGCAAATCAAAACCACCACGAGATACCACCTCACACCAGTCAGAATGGCCATCATTCATAAATCCACAAATAACAAGTGCTGGAGGGGCTGTGGAGAAAAGGGAACCCTCCTGCACTGCTGGTGGGAATGTAAGCTGGTACAGCCACCATGGAGAACAGTTTGGAGATACCTTAGAAATCTATGCATAGAACTTCCATATGACCCCGCAATCCCACTCTTGGGCATCTATCCGGACAAAACTCTACTTAAAAGAGACACGTGCACCCGCATGTTCATTGCAGCCCTATTCACAATAGCCAGGACATGGAAACAACCCAAATGTCCATCGACAGAGGATTGGATTCGGAAGAAGTGGTATATATACACAATGAAATACTACTCAGCCATGGAAAAGAATGACATAATGCCATTTGCAGCAACATGGATGGAACTAGAGAATCTCATCCTGAGTGAAATGAGCCAGAAAGACAAAGACAAATACCACATGATATCACTCATAACTGGAGTCTAATATCCAGCACAAATGAACATCTCCTCAGAAAAGAAAATCATGGACTTGGAGAAAAGACTTGTGGCTGCCTGGTGGGAGGGGGAGGGAGTGGGAGGGATCGGGAGCTTGGGTTTATCAGACACAACTTAGAATAGATATACAAGGAGATCCTGCTGAATAGCATTGAGAACTTTGTCTAGATACTCATGTTGCAACAGAACAAAGGGTGGGGAAAAATATATACATTTAAGAGTAACTTGATCCCCATGCTGTACAATGGGAAAAAATAAATAAATAAATAAATGAAGCCTGTAAAATTTCTGTAACTCTCCTCTAAAGAACTTTCCCTTATCACAAGTATTTGGTAATCATAAAATATTATCCATAAAGGGGGGGGGGTGATAGTGTTAGATTCTTCTTATGAATCATCAGAATAACAAAATGATATCCTGGCTACTTCTGATAGTGACTATTGAAGGGTTTATTTTTTTTGGAGGGGAACAATATGGACTCATGGTTTTGTTTTACATTTGATATGTTTCAGTTGACTTCAGTCATTATTCTTTAGTGTTCCATCTTAAGCCAGTGGGAGCATTTTTAAGTTGTCTCCTGTGTCTTCTCAACACAACTCCATTAGTCTTTGGTAGGTTCTTTACTTTCTGATATAAGCTGTTCCTGATTCATCTTGAAACATTTCTTTTTCCATGCTGGACTTTAGCTATTTCCCAAATGAATCTTGGTTTCTTATACAAATGGCATTTAGAGGAGTTTTAACCCTAGAGGGCTCATTGCTCCTGAGTTGTTAATGAATCTAGGCATTGTTGGTGGTGTCAGTCTAGGAAAAAGTTTAAAAAACAAAGTAAGGAGTTCCTGTCGTGGCGCAGTGGTTAACGAATCCGACTAGGAACCATGAGGTTGCGGGTTCGGTCCCTGCCCTTGCTCAGTGGGTTAACGATCCGGCGTTGCCATGAGCTGTGGTGTAGGTTGCAGACGAGGCTCGGATCCCGCGTTGCTGTGGCTCTGGCGTAGGCCGGTGGCTACAGCTCCGATTCAACCCCTAGCCTGGGAACCTCCATATGCCGCGGGAGCGGCCCAAGAAATAGCAACAACAACAACAACAACAAAAAAGACAAAAGACAAAAAAAAAAAAAACAACAAAGTAAGGGAGTTTCTGTCGTGGCTTAGTGGTTAACGAATCCGACTAGGAACCATGAGGTTGTGGGTTCAATCCCTGGCCTTGCTCAGTGGGTTAAGGATTCGGTGTTGCCGTCAGCTGTGAGTTGTCTGCCAGGTTGCAGACGAGGCTCGGATCCTGCATTGCTGTGGCTGTGGTGTAGGCCGACGGCTATAGCTCCGATTAGACCCCAAGCCTGGGAACTTCCATATGCCGCAGGAGCGGCCCTAGCAAAGCCAAAAAACAAACAAACAAAAAACCAAAACAAAACAAAAAAGCAAAGTAAGTACATACCATATTCTCAATTCCTAATTGTTCTTAGGGAGATAAAATCTGTACTGTATTGCATGTATGTATGTGTACATTTGTGTGTGTCTGTGTGATTAATCTAAAGCTACTATGAGGAAGCTTCCAGGCCTGTTAAGTGTTAAACATCTCTCAGACCTAGACCCTCACAGCTTCTTCCTTTTTCAGTAGGTCTGTTTGCTCAGAACCCTGCCTGGCCAGGAAGGAGACACATCAGAAGAATGGCTGCAGGATTGCTGACAACCTGGTCACAGGTATGTGGGAAATTACTGTTTTTAAAAAAACCATTGTTCCTAAAGTATTCATTTCTTGCCCATGACCTACAGCTTCACAGCCTAATCAGGCTAGCCTCAGGCTTCACTCATTCTCTGGGCTTCTTTTTTTTTTTTTTTTTCTGTCTTTTTAGGGCCGCACTCATGGCATATGGAGGTTTCCAGGCTAGGGGTCTAACTGGAGCTGTAGCCACAGCAGCTGGCCTACGCCACCGCCACAGCAACTTGGGATCCGAGCCACATTTGCAACCTACACAACAGCCTGCTGCAACGCTGGATCCGTAACCCACTGAGCGAGACCAGGGATCGAACCCATGGTTCCTAGTTGGATTTGTTAACCACTGAGCCATGACAGGAACTCCCCTCTCTAGACTTCTTAGAATGGAAGAGAGAGAATGCCTTAGGCAAGGCTTTAACATTTGTTAATTTCCTTTTCAGATAATTTCCCAGGATGAAATTAGTTCCATATTCTGCTGAGTACCATGAGGGAAAATAAAGATTTTTCACTAGGAAAATCATTCATTCATTTTTCCAAGTATTCTTCTCATTCTGCAGTATGCTCCATCTGTACTGGATCTTGAATAAGACTGGAGGTCTTGCAACCTAGTTGTGGAAATAATAGTTTAGCTGTGTTAGAAAAGCTGCTAAAACCATGAACATGAATGAGATGGTTCAGGGAGTGGGAACAAAAGTGAAAAGTTACAAGAATTGAGCTTTGGTTAGATAATGAGAGGCCTCTTGAAGCATGTCTGAGCTTCTTACACATTGGGTCTCCTTCCCAAGTTCTATCAGCCTTACCCACCTTCTTTCTGATTCAGTTAAAGATGGTTCTTGTTTGAACCAGAATGTATACGTGATATTTTAGGATTCAGTGACCTTCGAGGAAGTGACAGTAGACTTCTCCCAGGAGGAATGGGCCTTGCTGGACCCTGCTCAGAAAATCCTGTACAGAGATGTGATGCTGGAGAACTTTAGGAACCTGGCCTCTCTGGGTAAGTTTGGCCTCATTCCTTCTTATCCATTTGTTCATGCACAAAATGGTTCTTCATTACATATCTTTTCTAGGAACCATGAAAAGAATGTTAATACATGGTAAACACAGAATGGATGGTACCTGCTCTTGTGAGGCAATCTTGAGGATTCCTATGAAAATGCACGGATTGTATTTTTCTCTTTCCTTAAAAAATGTAGGTAATTTGCAGATCTTGTGCTTGGAATTCAAGGGTCCAATCATGTGGGACAAGGAGTCTGGGTGTTTTTTTTGGAGTCCTGCAAAAGAGCTATATTAATCTGATTGTTTTGCTGCTCCTAAAGTTGCACTTGCCTATCTTCAGAATCCTTGAAGACCAAAGTACTAGGATCAGTTTCCTGGAGAATTCTTGTCTTCTTAACAGTCTCCCCACATCATGTGTCTTTCCCCACAAGCAGGGTATCAACTCTGCAAGCACAGCCTGATCACTGAGGTGGAGCAGGAAGAGCGGAGGCCAGAGGGGAGAGGAATTCTCCAAGGTGCTGGCACAGGTTAGCCCCAGGCAGAAAGGGGTCACTGTGTGGAATAGCCCTAGCCTGCAAAGGGTGGTACCACTGGGGATGTCAGTTAGGGTGGGAAAACAAGACTGAGGCCATTACATGAGCTTTCCTTCTTTCGCCCTCTCTCCATTCATTTCATACTTGCATCTGGTCTCAGAGAAAGAACTATTTAAATTCCTCTTTCAATTTCACATGTCCTTGAACACTTTTTGTTCAGTTCTCTCTACTTGCTTTCCAGATAATATCTTCTCTCACTGTCTCAAGCCTCTGAATCCTAAGTAAAATACTGTACATTTCCACTGTTTGTTTCTATCACCGACATCTCCCAGAGCCAAGTTTGAAAATTAATTTCTGTGATCACTGGTTGCATCTTCTTTTTCACATTTTCCTTCTATATTTAGTATTATTTGAAAACAGATCCAAAGGGTGCCTGCCTCATTTTTTTTCTTTCAACTCTATTTTTCTCCCAGTAATTATAAAAATTTCCCCTATTCACTTTCAGACTGGGAAACTCAACTTAAATCAAAAGATGCAATTCTTATGCAGAGTGTTCCTGGGGAAAAAACTTCCAAGAGCATGAAAATGGTAAGCGTCACTGGATAGGATTTGTGGATTTTTAGAGAGGGATAACTCTGTGAATTTCAATGAATTAAAATAGCAACAGCTCCCAAACAAGGGGAGATACTTGAGGCAAGTGAAATTCACTCACCAGAAAGATGCCTCAGGAAATCCTTTATGAATCTCATAAAATTGCAGAAATCTCCAAACCTACCTCAACACTTGCTGCCTGGCAGAGAGTACCAAAAAGTAAACATTCACTTAAATATGATTCTACTATTAAGTATTTACTATAATTCACTCATGATTCACTCATCATTAGAAAAACTATACTTTAGATGAATACCCTGGGGCCTTGGAAAGAGTGTTCAGCTATTTCTACTTGAAAGAAGAGGGCGAAAAATATAGACACCCTGAAATGGTAAAAATGTTAGTCGTGATAGTGTCCTTCTTATATATGGCAGACTACACATGGGATTGAATTCTCATAACTGTAATAACAGTAAGAAAGCCTTTAGTCAGCACTTACTGTTTATTCTGTAGGTACCAGCTCAACCTCGTGAGAAACCCTTGGGATTTAATCACTGTGGAAAATTCTTCAGAAAGAACTGTCACCTTATTTGTACAAGATTTTGCAAGGGAGAGAAATGCTACAAATATAAGGAATATGGGCAAGACTTTGACCATTTCTCAACTCTTAGGAGTCATGTGAGTACTCACACTGGAGTAAACAATCTTGAATTTAGTGACTGTGGAATTACTTTCAATCAAGAGTCGTCCTTCAGGAAACACTTAACTCTCACAGGAGAGAAATCTTCTGCGTATAATCAATACCTTATGTCCTTCAGCTTACACTCTTCCTTTTTAGCACACGGACAAATACCTACTGGAGAGAAACTCTGTGAATACAGTGACTATGGAAAAAGATCTTCCCTTGGTGTCCAAAAAAAAATGTATACTGTGGAGGAAAGCTCAAAATCTAATGAACATGGGGAAGTTTTCACTGACCCTTTGTCCCTTCAGATATGTGTGAGACCTCACACTGGAGAGAAACCTTATGAATGTGGTGATTGTGGGAAAGCTTTTGTTTTTCAGTCTTCCCTTAAGAAACATGTGAGATCACACACTGGAGAGAAACCTTACAAGTGTAATCATTGTGGAAAATCCTTCAGCCAGAGCTCTCATCTCAATGTTCACAAAAGAACTCATACTGGAGAGAAACCCTATGATTGTAAAGAATGTGGCAAGGCTTTCACTGTTCCTTCATCCCTTCAGAAACATATGAGAACCCACACTGGAGAGAAACCCTATGAATGCAGTGACTGTGGGAAAGCCTTTATTGACCAGTCATCCCTTAAGAAACACAGACGATCTCACACTGGAGAGAAACCTTATGAGTGTAATCAATGTGGAAAGTCCTTCAGCACAGGCTCTTATCTTATTGTACACAAGAGAACTCACACTGGAGAGAAAACCTATGAGTGTAAAGAATGTGGGAAGGCCTTTAGGAATTCCTCTTGCTTAAGGGTACATATAAGAACTCACACAGGAGAGAAGCCCTATAAATGTATTCAGTGTGGAAAAGCATTCAGCACCAGCACTAACCTTATAATGCACAAACGAATACATACTGGGTAGAAACTCTTATGAATGAAATGACTATAAGATAGCTTTAAGGGGTGCTTCATACCTCACTCCTCCTTTTAGAGCTCGCTCTAGAGAGAAACCCTATTGTGACCAATGTAGAAAGCCTTCAGGTACAAATCTTGAGCTATGTTAAAAATGTTACGGTTCTGTGACTGTATTTATCAGTGAGTGTTTAATTCTTAAAGTGTGACAACTTGTTAACTGATGAGTATTAAAGGTTATCTAGCACTCCAAATTCCCCTTGATTTACATCACAAAAGTTTTGATATCAGAGTTCCCGTCATGGCTCAGTGGTTAATGAATCGGACTAGGAACCATGAGGTTGCAGGTTTGACCCCTGGCCTTGCTCAGTGGGTTAAGGATCTGGCGTTGCCATGAGCTGTGGTGTAGGTTACAGATGTGGCTCAGATCCTGTGTTGCTTTGGCTCTGGTGTAGGCCAGTGGCTACGGCTCCAATTTGACCCCTAGCCTGGGAACCTCCATGTGCCGTGGGAGCGGCCCAAGAAATGGCAAAAAGACAAAAAAAAAAAGTTTTGATACATAATATTTGTATTGTATATAAGTACTAAATCCGTCCATTTCTTATCGAGATGTCTTGGACTGAACTACAGGCGATTTAGAAATATATTTTTTAATGTGCAGACTCTGTGCATATTTTCGCTATCTTTTATAGATTTCTAATTTAATTGCCTTATGCACAGAATGCATGATCTTCATGATACAGATTCTATATGGTATACAGTCAAACAGAGACTTGCTATGTGGCCTAATACGTGAGATACAGGAAGTTGCTATCCCAGTATCCATTCCTCCCTTCCTTCTTTCAAATAGCAAAACCGAAATTGTGTTCAAGTTGGCAGTGGGAACAGTTTTTTAAGAACTCATCTCCTAGCTTTCCTTGAAGCTGTGAGTGCCCATGAGCCCACAGTCCCAGCCAATGAGAAAGAGGCAGAGGTCACTGCTTATGCACTCTAAAGAATTCCATGGAAATGGAAACATCACATCTGGCATTTTCTCTTTACCACTTGCCCTTTATCTCTTCTTTTTTTTTCTAAAGAATAGACCAGTAAGATGACAGTCATAGACTACTGATCATATAATAGGGACATATGCTATTACTTGGCTATATACAAGCAACTATGGGTTGCTTACTTCTGGACTTCATGTAACATGAAAAATAAATTCCCAACTGGTTTAAACAACTCTTGTAAGAAGAGTCTCTTACAGTGGATTTCAGTCTCAACTGATACATCTCATATATGGTCAAATGTTAAAAAATCCTTCAAATATAGCTGAAAAGAATGTATATTTTATAATTGATGGGTATAATAGATGTGACCTTGATTAAAGCAGCTTCCTTTACCTGAGGGCAATTTTCAAAGTGAAGGCTTAGTGCTGTTAGATGGCTGAACTCTATAAACCTGGAAAAACAAGACTTTAATTCTGAAAGGAGAAGGGGGCAACACAGCACAGTATTCAATACAATCCACTCCAAAGGCTGTTTGGATTGTGATCTGCAACAATGTGGAGTGTGTCCCGAGAGAACTTATTTGGGATGTATGGGGGTCACAAGTTGGGAAAGCTTTCCTTAGGAAGTGAGGGCCAAACCAAGAACTGAAGCATCGTAAGTAAGTCTCAGCCAAGCATAATCTTGTTTTTCTGACCTGCTTCTCTATAAAGACTCAACTCTCTCTACTACTACTGGTATTAAAAGGGAACACTGGGAGTTTCCATTAAGGCTCAGCAGGTTAAGAACCGAACTAGTATACATGAAGATGTGGGTTCGATCTGTGGCTTCTCTCGGTGAGTTAAGGATCTAGTATTGCCACAAGCTGCATCATAGATCAGAGATGGGACTCAGATCCTGCATTGCTGTGGCTGTGGCATAGGCTGGCAGCTGCAGCTCTGATTCAAGCCTGGTAACTTCTATATACATAGGTGTGCCCCTAAAAAAAAAAAAAAAAAAAAAGAAAGAAAACTAAACAAAACAAAAGATGGAACACTTGACCAATACATAACACTGTCAGGTGGAAATTATTACTGGAATGTTTCACAGGCACCTCAGACTGAACCTTTCAAAGTCAAGCTAATATTTTTTCTGTTTTCCTTCCTTCTTCTCCAAACATGTTATATCAGAGAGGATAACATCATAGAGAACATGAAGAGATCCACATGTGGAATTGTCCTGAATGGTTAAGTAATAACACTATATTAAAATTTTTTTCCTTATTAATCTTTACCATTTTTACGGTACTTACCACGAAGTCTATTTTTACCATGTATTTATATATTATTCTCATTTCTTTCTCCCACAGAATGTACCCTCTATGATATTTGGGCCTTTATTTCATTCTAACCTTTATACCAGTGCCTAGAAGATAACAGTTAATAAGTATTTAAGGGCAGGAGTCAGTTCAACACACTGTTTCTATTATTAGAATAAATAAATAGAAATCACACCATTTCTTTTATTGGAATAAATCTGTTCCAACTTATGGGGAAAAAATAAAAAGGAAACAAAAAAATGAACTTTGGAGCACTGAAAGTCTGGATTTTTCTCTTTCCTTGTTTTGTTTTTTTGGTCTGTTTTGTTTGTTTTTTGCCACTTTTCCTTGTTTTTTTTTTTTTTTTGCCTTTTTTTCTTTTTGAGGGCCGCACCCGTGGCATATGAAACTTCCGAGGCTAGGGGTTTAATCAGAGCTGTATTCACCGGCCTACACCACAGCCACAGCAATGCCAGATCTTTAACCCACTGAGTGAGGCCAGGGATCCAAAATGCAACCTCATGGTTCCTAGTGGATTTGCTTCCTGCGCCCCAGTGGGGAACTCCTGCTTTGTTTTGTTTTGTTTTGTTTGCTACATCTAGAGATCCTGGGCCAGGGATCAAATCCAAGCCTCATCTGTGACCTACACCACAACTGTGGCAACGATGGGTGCTTGAACAACCACTGTGCCATGCCAGAATCGAACCAGCAATGCCAGAGACAAGCTGGATCGTTAACCCACAGTGCCACAGCGGGAGCTCTTAAATGAGATCAATTGTAATAAATTTTATTTAATCCAACATATCCCATAACATTTAAACATAGTAATCAGTGATGGAGACTTTTACATTTTTATTGAAGTTGATTTACAATGTTGTATAAATTTCTGTGATACAGTAGTGTGATTCAGTTATATGTGCATACATGTGCATTATTTTATAGATTATTTTCCCCTATAGGTTATGACAGAATACTGAGTAGCATTCCCAGTGCTATACAGCAGGTCCCCATTGACAGTCCATTCCATGTACAATAGTGTGCATATGCCAATCCCAAATTCCCGGTCCGCCCCCCCCCCCACCTTTCCCCTTTGGTAACCGTAAGTTTGTTTTCAAAGCCTATGAGTTTGAATCTGTTTTGTAAATATGTTCGCATGTAACTTTTTTTTGGAGCAGGTAAGAGGCTGCGCCATGGCATGTGGAAGTTCCTGGGCCAGGAAACAAACCAGTACCACAGGAGTGACCTAAGCTGTTGCAGTGACAATGTGAGATCCTTAATCTGTTGAACCACAAGAAAACACCTCTATCATTTTTTTAGTTTCCACAATAAGTGATATCGTATGCTATGATATGAATGTTAACTGCAAATTGGCACAGTGGAACTCTCTAGGGTAATAGAAATGTTCTAAAAATGGATCATAATGATCATTGAATAACTTTAGACTTACCAAAACTGTTGAATTTAAACTTATAATCTCAATGACTGAATTTCATGGTATATAAATTATCAAGAAATCTATTAACAAATTTTAAAAAGTTTTTTTTTTTTTTGAATTACTCAAGGTGTGTTGAAAGTTTGTATCTTTTTTATCAACATGCTTTATTACACACATTGTTTTTATGGTTGCCACTCTTTATAGCAATTACATTTACCTCTTTGGTCCTCAGTTGTGTTTTATAAAGGAGATGATAAATACATTATGGATTAAACTTAGTGGAATCAAACTGAGTTAAAGCCACACTGAATATGTTTTTCCTAAACTAACAAGCTTTGATTTGGCAGGAATTTGGAGATCTTTGTATATATCTAATACTTGTTTATTTCTTTACTTTTTAGTTTTTGCTTCGAAGTCCTTGGTACTGTTTATGGTATTGTTTTCCCTTCACTGTCTTTATCACCTGTCTTAGCTTTGGTTCACCAGAAGCAGATGCCCAGCCAAGTATTCATGTGCAAGCACTTTATTGGAAGAAGTAAGGTCCATGGAACATGGGTTAGAGTGAGGAGAAGTGATACAGGGAAGAGAGTACATCCAATCAAGCTTACCTTAAGTCATCCCCTGACACGAGTGAGCAGAGTTTTCATCCTGTAGGGAAATTCTGGGAAATGACACAACATCCAAACTTCAGAATTAACACACGATGAAAGGGTGAAGAAGATGGTATACTCCATGACTCTCCATCAAGGGCTGTCCCTGGTGGGGCATAATTTGCAATCAGGTCTGCCATCAAGCACTGCAAAAGGTAGGTTCCACCTGGTGCTGACAGGGGCAGTCAGACTGGAATGCAATGGACATGGGGAAGGGATTCCAGAGAATGTGGGAGAAATGCTGACAGATTCTGCCACTCTATCCTTCACCGCAGAATCAATTATCAATATTCTTCTCATAAAGTGAACTAAGTTCTAAGTACATTCTACAAGTGTGTAACTACTGCTCCTGATGGCACCTTCAAAAACTCACCTCCCCCCAAATAAACAATGTGATGAAATGCTTGTTCTATTGTTTTAATTATTAGATGATTTAGGATCTTGGAGTGCATCTCAAAACTGTATTTAATGGGAAATAAATGTCCAATTAAACAAGAAAAGGAAAAAGGAAGGGAAAAAGGAAGGATAAGAATGAAGCAGTGCGAAGTTCCCGTCATGGCTCAGCAGTAACTAGTATTCATGTGGATGTGGGTTTGATCCCTAGCCTCACTCAGTGGGTTAAGGATCTGGTGTTGCGGTGAGGTGAGGTATAAGTTGCAGACATGAATGGGATCCCTGTGTTGCTGTGGCTTTGGCACAGCCTGGCAGCTGCCACTCCAATTCAACCCCTAGCCTGGGAACTTCCATTTGCTGAGAATGCGGCACTAAAAAGACAAAAAAATAAAAAATAAAAAAAAGTATGAAGCAGTGTCTCAGAATTATCTGACACAATAAATTGCTATGAATCACCTGAACAAACTGGCTCTCAAAACTAGATTCCCACTCCTTTTTTTTTTTTTTTTTTGTACCACACTACAGCATACAGTAATTCTCAGGATAAGGGTTGAATCAGAGCTGCAGCTGCTAGCCTACACTACAGCCACAGCAATGCAGGATCCTTAACCCACTAAGTGAGACCAGGGATCAAATCTGCATCCTCAAGGATACTATTCAGGTTCTTAACTTACTGAGCCAGGATGGGAACTCCTCACCTGTTTTAGTTTTGTTTCCTCAAAAGCTGATGCTGAACCAAGGATACATATGCAAGCACTTTATTGGAAGGTGCAAGGAACATGGGTGGTTTAGAGGAGAAGTGAATATAGAGAAGAAAACACACACCAAAAAACTTGCATTGAGTCAGCTACCACTGTGAATAAGCAGAGTTTTCCTCTTATGGGGGAAATTCTGGGAAATGGTACAAAATCCAAGCCTCAGGATCCCTCTATAGCTAAAAGGTGAAACACAGGGTGTAGCCCACACCTGTCCATCAAGGACTATCTCTGATGGGGCATAACTCCCTTTCACCTCTGCCACCACATTTAGGCAAAGTAAGTATCAGGTAGTGCTGGCCATTGGCAGTCATGCCATGGAGAAGCTGAGAGGATCTAGGGAGGAATGTTGATAGATGACAGCTGCTGCTCCATCCTTCACTGCAGAGTCAACTCAACCAACTTTCTCAAAAAGCCAGCTAAGTTCTGAACATGTTCCACCTATGTGTAACTATCCTTCCTGATGGCATTTCCGGAGTACCAGGAAGTAAGTTAAACCATGTGAGAAAATAACACTTAAAAAAAAAGTTTTATTGAAGTATAGTTGATTAACAATGTTGTGATAATTTCTTCTACCAAGTGATTCAGTTATACATGTACATACATCCGTTCTTCTCAGATTCTTTTCCCATAAAGATTATCACAGAATATTGGATAGAGTTCCCTGAGCTATACAGCAGATCTCTGTTGGCCAGTCATTCCATTTACCAGAGTGTGTATATGCCAATCCCAAACTGCAATCCATCCCTCCCCTTAACCTGTCCCCTTTGGCAACCATAAGTTTGTTTTCAAAGTCTGTGTTTCTTTTCTGCAATTATGTTCATTTGAGTCACATTGTAGATTCCACATATAAGTGATATTGTATGGTATTTGTCTTTCTCTGTCTGACTTCCCTTAGTATGATAATTTCTAGGTCCATCCATGGTGCTGAAAATGGTATAATTTCATTCTTTTTATGGCTGAGTAATATTCCATTGTATATATGTACCACTTGTACATTCTCCTTTCCTCTGTTGATGGACATTTACAAAAAAACTCTTAAAGGTATTCATTGTCACATTTTTTAGGATCTTAGGAGGTATATATTAAAAATGCCATGATGGGAAATAAATGTCAAATAAAAGAAGGGAAGGAAAGAAGGAAGGAGGATCACAAAGAATGAAGCAACAGCTCAGAGTTTTTCTAGGCAGTATATTACTATGAATCATCTGAACAAACTAGCTTGGAAATATAGATTCCTACTTTGAAGTTGAATCATCACATCTCTGTTCTTATGAAAAGTGGGATGGCAGAGTCATTGTCAACCAGCCAGATTATAGTTCAAATCAACCTCAGTCTCTTGTTTTGAAAAGTGGGGTGAATGACAGAAAATATCTAAAAGTGATATTTTCAAGATGATGTAAAGTCATACATGTGAAGAAACAAGCACAGTCCTGATATGAGAAGTACTTGGTTATGGCTGTTATACGATTTTCATCCTATGTATTCTGGTGGCAACAAGCACAAAACCAAATGAGATGAAGACCACCAATGTTTGAGAGGAAAAACTTGGGGGTGACCACATCAATGCTTGATATAATTACTGCTTTAAATTTATAATTGTAAATCTTAAGAGAGATTGCAGGAGTTCCCATCATGGCTCAGTTATGAACCCGACTGATATCCATGGGGATGTGGACTCATTCCCTGGCCTCGCTCAGTGGGTTAAAGATCTGGTGTTGCCATGAGCTGTGGTATTAGTCACAGACACAGCTTATATCCCACTTTGCTGTGGTTGTGGTGTAGACCTGCAGCTGCAGCTCTGATTCAACCCCTAGCCTGGAAACTTCCATATGTCATGGGTGCAGACCTAAAGACTAAATAAATCAGTAAATAAATAAATAAGAATAAATGCAAATGCTGACTAAACATGGAATTTTATGGACAACATATAAGGGAGAAATGTCAAAAGTGAATTGCTGAGGAGGCTGTTGAAACACCAATACAAAAAATACATGTCAAGTCACATATGCTTAGGGAAAAGAAAAAAATCAAGCATGCTTTGAGGGGGAAGAAAAAGAACAAAGACATTTAAATTGTCAACAGTTGTCTTTGGGGTCCACCATGTTCACTTAGTTCTGAGGCCAGTGGCCCATCACTAACAAGGGACTCAGCTGAGGAGCCTGCCCAAGGCACCCTTCACATCCTTGTTCCTCAGGCTGTAGATGAAGGGGTTCAGCATGGGGGTGACCACGGTGTACATCACTGAGGCAATGGAGCTTCTACGGGGAGAATGGGTCACAGCAGAAGTGAGGTAGACCCCTAGACTCGTCCCATAGAACAAGGAGACCACAGAGAGGTGAGACCCACAGGTGGAAAAGGCTTTGTACTTGCCGTCAGTGGACACCATTTTCATTAAGGTGGAGACAATCTGAGAGTAAGAAAAGAGGATCCCAGTGAGAGGAAACACACCCAGCAGGGCAGTGATCACATACAAACAGATGTCATTTATGAGGGTATCTGAGCAGGCAGCCTTGAGAATCTGATCCAGTTCACAGAAGAAATGTGGGATTACAGTGCCTACACAGAATGTCAGCTGCGTCAACAGTAGAATATGAAACAGAGAGATGGGTAAAATGACGAACCAACACATCAGAACCAGGAGGACACAGAGGCGGGCGTTCATGATGACCATGTAATGCAGGGGGTGGCAGATGGCCACAAACCGGTCATAGGCCATCACAGTCAGGAGGAAATCATCCATTCCAGAAAAGACCACAAAAAAATACACCTGAGTGAGGCATCCTATGTAGGAGATGTCTTTGCTCTGAGCCTGGATATTCACTAGCATCTTCAGGACAGTGGTAGAGACAAAACAGATGTCAACAAAAGACAGGTTGGCGATGAAGAAGTACATGGGGGTGTGGAGATGGGAGTCAGAGCTGACAGCCAGGATGATGAGCAGGTTCCCAAGCATGGTGACCAGGTACATGGACAAGAACAGCCCAAAGAGGAGTGGCTGCAGTTCTGGATCCTCTGAGAGACCCAGGAGGAGGAACAGTGATACTCCTGTGTGGTTTCCTGCTTCCATGTAGCTGGCGTGTCTGCTGGGGAAGGAGGCAAAAGCAACTTTCAGTGAACAGCCAACTGGTACCTGAGCTAGTCACCACCTTTTTATTCCACATTTTCATGGACATCCTGCACCTGCTATTAATCATTTCATTGCCAGTGATTCTCTCATTCAGGTGGTAGCCCATTTCCATTTTAAATGTGCATAGTTATTCAGACATTAAGTAAGCAGAAATTGCTCTCTCTCCTTTTATCTCCTACTCACTGGTTCCAATTCTGTTCTACAAATTGATGAACATAAACCTATTTCTTCTTTGATAGCATCCTTCCAAAATAATTGAAAACATTTAAGTCCTTTTCTTCAATAATTTCCAAACTTCACTTGTTGTAATAACTCATTTAGTGGAGACTAAATCATGGACTTTCAATTCCAACAGTTTTAGATCCTTAATTTTATGACCTGAATTGATGTCACAGCTAACTCTCCCATACCTTTTTATTTTTTTTAATTCTAAAATTGCGGGTACTCTTGTTACATTCTTTGTGAGGTCTGAAAATGCCTTTCTTTGTACACAATGAGATCTCAATAATTGATAGCTACTATTATTATCAGTATTAGTATGTTTTATGATATTAATTTTTGGTACATAAATCTCCCACCATATAGTATGGATTTGTGATCTAGAAAATGGGATAGTAGGAGTTCCCTGGTAGCCTAGCCGTTAAGGATTTCTCATTGTCACTGCTGTGGCTTGAGTTCAGAAAAACAAAAACGAAGAAAATGGGATCTCATGTCAGGCTTCCTTGAATAGAATTTTGGTCCACCAACTTACATCTGTGTGACTTCAAAGCAAAGGTGTTCAATCTTTCTCAGGTGCAGATGCTTCACCTCTACAATGGGGGTAATATTCCATAGATCATAAGACTAGTGAATGAGTTAAACGAGATGATGATATTTTTCTAGTGTGGTTCTTTTGACATATACAGCAGACACTTCATCAATGTGAGCTTGTTCAAATAAATAAATTTTTCTTTACAATTTGTCTATCAGTGATCATCTTTCCCCTTAAACAAGACAGCCATCAAAGATGGAGTTCCAATTATAAACACAACAGGCATGTTACCTCTTTTGACTGCCGTGTAGCTCTTGTAGTTAGTAATGATCCTTATGGCTTCTGCTTTCAGATACTTCCTGCCAGGTGGATTCTTCCAAGAGGAGGGAAAATCATATGAACTCATAGGTAAGAAGAGGAAAACAAATCCAAAACTATTAAAATAAATACAATGTTTATGAGAATGGGAGCTCATTTGTTCATGCTCAAAATTGGAAATGTGTAATAGTATAATCAGTGGCATTAATTACAAAAAATAGAAGATTTGATAAAAAATATTCAAAAGTCCTATGTATCAGACCACTCTAAAAATTGAAAGGAAAATTTAAGATGAAAATAAATGTTTACATTCTCCATAATAGATAAAAAGTTTGGCATTAGTAATGCCTAGAGAATGCAATTCATTAAAGAGAGAAAAATCATTGAGGAGTAAATTGCTCTGCGGAGGTGGGTAGAAGAAGCCTCTCAAATATGAATAGTGAGCTGTGAGAGGAAGGATTGTTGAATTTGACAGAGGAGATTGGGAAAGGACAATCATTTTGGGCTGAGAGAGAACAGAATTGATATTTGCCCAGGGGGTTGGTCAGCTTGTTAAAGAAAGATAGATGAAAGTAGTTGAGAGGCCAGAGAGATGGAGAACAGAGAGTGAAGGTTGAAAGGACAGGGTGTGAGGTCCACAAGAAGATGTTCCTAGACTATTGTTTTTTTTTTAACATTTTATTCTTATTCTTGGAATCTGGGTGTGGTGTCGGTGGAATGTATTTTTTAAAAAACTCTCTCTCTTTTTGGCTGCACTCACAGTATGTGGAAGTTCCAGGCCCAGGGACTGATCCCATGCCACAGCAAGCCACTGCAATGACAATGCCAGATCCTGAACCTGATATGCCACAAGGGAACTCCTTCCTGTACTATTCTTTTTTTTTAAATGTTTTTATTTTCCCACTGTACAGCAAGGGGGTCAGGTTATCCTTACATGTATACATTACAATTACATTTTTCCCCCACCCTTTCTTCTGTTGCAACATGAGTATCTAGACAAAGTTCTCAATGCTATTCAGCAGGATCTCCTTGTATATCTATTCTAAGTTGTGTCTGATAAACCCAAGCTCCCGATCCCTCCCACTCTCTCTCCCTCCCATCAGGCAGCCACAAGTCTTTTCTCCAAGTCCATGATTTTCTTTTCTGAGGAGATGTTCATTTGTGCTGGATATTAGACTCCAGTTATAAGTGATATCATATGGTATTTGTCTTTGTCTTTCTGGCTCATTTCACTCAGGATGAGATTCTCTAGTTCCATCCATGTTGCTGCAAATGGCATTATGTCATTCTTTTCCATGGCTGAGTAGTATTTCATTGTGTATATATACCACTTCTTCCAAATCCAATCCTCTGTCGATGGACATTTGGGTTGTTTCCATGTCCTGGCTATTGTGAATAGGGCTGCAGTGAACATGCGGGTGCATGTGTCTCTTTTAAGTAGAGTTTTGTCCGGATAGATGCCCAAAAGTGGGATTGCGGGGTCATATGGAAGTTCTATGTACAGATTTCTAAGGTATCTCCAAACTGTTCTCCATGGTGGCTGTACCAGCTTACATTCCCACCAGCAGTGCAGGAGGGTTCCCTTTTCTCCACAGCCCCTCCAGCACTTGTTATTTGTGGATTTATGAATGATGGCCATTCTGACTGGTGTGAGGTGGTATCTCGTGGTGGTTTTGATTTGCATTTCTCTTATAACCAGCGATGTTGAGCATTTTTTCATGTGTTTGCTGGCCATCTGTATATCTTCCTTGGAGAAATGTCTATTCAGGTCTTTTGCCCATTTTTCCATTGATTGATTGGCTTTTTTGCTGTTGGGTTGTATAAGTTGCTTATATATTCTAGAGATTAAGCCCTTGTCGGTTGCATCATTTGAAACAATTTTCTCCCATTCTGTAAGTTGTCTTTTGGGTTTCCTTTGCTGTGCAAAAGCTTTTCAGTTTGGTTAGGTCCCATGGGTTTATTTTTTCTCTAATTTTGTACTATTCTTGATGTGACTCTGATGTTGGTAATTCTGTGTTTATTTGTGGGTCAGAAGTCATAACAGTTTTTGCTCATTATCATCTTTCCAGGGACTTATATGCTGCCTGGCATATAGTAAGTGCTCGACTCATGCAAATGATAGACATGTAATAAAGTTTGAGACCATGAGTTCCCATGTGGCTCAGTGGGTTAAGGATCCAGCATTGTTATTACAGTGGCTTGGGTTGCAACTGTGGTATGCGTTTGATCTCTGGCCCACATGCTGCATGTGCAGAAAAAAAAATGGAACTAAAGGAATAATTATAACACAAAAAAGAAAACTTCCAGGTCATCATATGCTTGAATATAGAAACCAGATTCAATATTTATATTAGATAAAATGCATTCATATCTATTTTAAGAAAATATATATCATGAACAAGTAACACCTATTCTAAACAAATAAACACTGGAATAATAGAAAAATCCAATCACATTAGTAATAAATTCTACCATAACCTTGTGCATATTCAATCTCCATTGAATATTTGATGATAAATGATTGGACACAAGAAATCCAACAGAAGCCTGCAATTGTGGAATAGTAGGGCTGAAGTGGAGACACACTAGAAAAATTATTTGAGAGATGCTCCAATTCCACAAAGAAAAGAAAGGAAACAGCAAGAGCTGTAAAAGACTTGTTTCCATAGAAACTAAAGAACTTTCAAAGTACCGGGACTCACAGTCCACAGGATAAATGAATATGGGACTGTTACATATCACTGTTCTAGAGGAAAAGCCCAGTTCCCACTCTCTCCCCTCTTTTCTGCCTCACTGCCCCAACCCAAGCCACTGCCCCAAGCCTTCCTGGTACTTTTTCTCTAAAGGTTATCACTGCAGCCCTCTGTTCTCCAGGGTCTGTCCTTGAGAAACCCAGTTCTGTTTGCACTTGGCTGGGCTCAGAGAATTATAGGAAAGGGGCATCAGGGACATATTTCAAGTTTCCAGCATCTCTTGATTTGGACTCCCAGAGGTGCTCATTAAACTGTTCCATTGTCTTTCCACTCTCCAAACAATTCCACTCCCTTGAGGCAGAGAGATAAGAGTATGGAAAATTTTCAGCCAAGATGTCATCTATGCACGCAGCCTTGGAGGGAGATGAGTTTACTCCTTCCAAGAGAAATTCCTCTTTCTTTGTTTTGGCTCTTAAATGATATGGTGTCCCCCAGAGAAATTTAATTCTTCAAGAACCAGACCCAAGAACTAACTTTCTGTGATGCTCTTTTGGAGCACAGAGATAAGAGAATGGTATATTTTCTTTTCTGTCTTTCTTTTCTTTCTTTTCCTTTTTTTTACACCAAACCAGGTCTTTTATTTTCTTTACACTTATCATGCCATGACTTCATAGGGAATGGGTTCCAATAGTTCAGCCTCCTTTCCATTGATTCTCATGAAGTCTGCTTCTCTATGTGAAGAGAGTCTGACTGAAGCTTCAGCTGAACCAGAGGACCTTTCTCTTGACTTTCTTATTTTTCTTGTTGTTTACCTTTACGTATTTCAGGAAGCTATCTGGGCTCTTAGAGCACTTATGCTTCATTCACTCATTCTCTTGGCAAGAATCTTGTCTTTAAGTTATTTGTTTACAGCAATGCCAACAGCATGCTGGGTTACATTGTAAGACTCTTCCAAGATGGCTATGGTAACATTTATGGGGCATTCCTTTATGGATACTTCCCATTCCCTTGATGTCTACATTATCACCTTGCTTGTAGATCCTCATGTATGGGTACAAAGGAAAAACTCTATATTTTCTAAAAAGGCCTAGAGAACATGTAGCTGGTGCCCCGCCTCTTTCCCTTTGTGTTGGTTATTTCAACGAATTACTGGAAGATGGTGGTGCTCTCTGAAAGGTGAGAATGGAAAATTTTCAACCACTGTTATAATCTCTGCAAGCAGCAGTGGAGGAGGTTAGTTTATTTCCCAAAACTGCTGCTCACACATAATGTCTGACCAACATATTACATTGCCAAATGGAAATTATTAGTAGTATTAATTATTATTGGCCACACCCAGGGCATGTGGAAGTTCTTGGCACAGGTTTTGAACCTGCAAAGCAGCAGCAAGCAATATCAGTGACAACACTGGATCCTTAATCCACTGCACCACCTGGGAACTTCAGCAAGTGTAAATTAATAATGAGGTGATTCACAGGCACTTCAAATGAAATTTCCAAGAACAAATTCAATGTTTTTTCCTTTCTTACTTTTTATTCCTTCCTTCCTTCAGAGGGATAAGATAAATATTTTAAATGTTCTATTCTTTCAAAACTTTTGAATATGAACCATGAACATATTCATAAGACAACTTTTTTATGGCCTTATCTGTGGCACATGGACATTCTGGGCCTAAAACTGTATCTAAGCTACAACTATGGCCTATGCCTCAGCTGCAACAACACCATGTGCACCGTGTGCACCAGGCTGGGATGGGACCCAAACCTCCACAGCAACCTGAGCTGTTGCAGTTGGATTCTATTTTTTTTTAAATTATTTTAGAGTAGAATATGTTTGGACTTAGTAAAAGTGCCAATGTGATTGCATTGATTGATACTCTAGTATAAATAAACTAGTCAACTAGTAGTGTGTGAAAGTTTCCACTGCTCCAAGTCCTTGCTAGCTCTTGGGATTTTCAGTCTTTTGAGTTTTAGCCACTCTGGGCATGAATTGTTGACTATAGTGATATGTCTAGTGATACTGCAGAGGAGACCAAGGATAAACATTCCTGCATAAGAAAGAGGGTATAAATGTTACTAAAGGATGTTTGTGAAAGAGGTTGCTCATGGGTGTGTAAAGTCACAAGAAACTCAAGTGATGGTATTTCAGAAAAGAATGACAATGCATACCCACAATTAAGTAAAAGATTTGCTATTTCTGTCTACCAGGGTGTTGACCTTGGTTATCATAGTAACTTCCCTGTTGAAGCATCCATAGCTCTTCAGAGGGGGAAGAAAGACCTGCTAATGAATTTCCTCAGAGCCCTCTTCATGTCCCTGTTCCTTAGGCTGTAGATGAAGGGGTTCAGCATGGGGGTGACCACGGTGTACATTCTGAGGCCACTTCCCCCTTTGAGGAGGAGGGGGAGAAGGCAGAACCGAGGTACATTCCTTACCCTGGCCCATAGAGTAAGGAAATGACTGTTAGGTGAGACCCACAGGTGTAAAAAGCTTTGTACTTCTCCACTGAGGGTATTTTCAACATGGAGGAAATAATTTTAGAGTAAGAGAAAGGGACCCCAGTCAGCAGAGGAGCACACAGCAGGCCAGTCACAGAATACAGCACAATGTAATTGCTGAGAGCATCAGAACAGGTGGTCACAAGCACCTCAGGCAATTCACAAAAGAAGTGGGTAATTTATGTGCATGTGTATAACAAGAGATGCAGCACAATCAGACTGCAGGAGGAGGGTGACTAGGACACTGACAAACCAAGAGACTAGAGCCAGCAGGTAACAGAGGTATGGGTTCTTCATGAGAGTATAGTAGAGGCAGTGACATATGACTATAAAGTGGTCATAAGCCATCACAGTCAGGAGGAGATTGTCCAAACACACTAATACTGAGGAAAAAAACATCTGGGTAATGCAGCCTGCATAGGTGATGGCTTTCCTCACTGTCCAGATGTCCACCAGAGTTTTGGGACCTATGGTGGAGTTGAAACAAATATCAGAAAAGACAGATGTGAGAGAAAGAAGTACATGGGGGTGTGGAGGTGGGAGTGAGAGCTCACAGAAGGATGAAGAGTAAATTACTGAACACGGATACCAGGTACCTGGACAATAACAGCTCAAAAGAGGAGGGGCTACAGTTCTGTATCCTCTGAGAGGCCCAAGAGGGGGAATTATGAGACACCTGTTTGGTTTTCTGCATCCATGGAGCTGATGATTCTGCCAGGCAAGTGACAAAGAAATGCTAATTAAAACAGACTAATAAGAGCCCCCCAATATAAAAAATATTTTTATCATATTATTGACCACACAAACTCCCCTCCCCCAAGAAATAAACATATACTTTGGCTAATAATTTAGTTTTCATTCACTGGGAGCAATTATGAATGTCACTATCTTATACAGGTAACATTTTCAAGGATAATCTCTTCCCTCCTTCTGATCTTTATCACAAATCAGTCAAAATTGCCTTCAAAATCTGTCTCAAGAAAACATCAACATCTTTAGTTTGCAGCACAGCACTAGCCCCTTTCAGATGTACCACATCAATGGTTTAACATTCTTCTTTTAAGGTCACAGAATTTGCCTCTTGGATGATTCTGTCTTTTTCCATGTTTCTTTAATACTCCAGCAGAGCTACGTGTGTTGGTGATGCCCTAGCCCCATTGCCCCCCCCAAAAAACAACTAATTTGATAAGAGAGTGGTGTCTGGCCAATTTGAGAAAAGTTTCCTTGGGGAAACTTACAAATGAAACTCATATTTTAGTTAATAATTGGAAAGGGTGGACCTGATGGCACACATCTCCAAGGGTCTGGGGTTTCCAGTTGGCTCTCACTAGGTTTGCAAAAAGGCAGCATATATTCCAGAACCAATGTAGTGAAGCACTAAGCTAGTGTGGCAGTAAGTATCAAGTCAAATGAGGATCCTAGAATCTGACTGCTTCATTATGAATCCTGGCTCTACATCTCACTGATCTTGGCCAAGTTCTCTGATCTCTCAGCATCTTGGTTAGCTACTTGGTGAAATGGGATTAGTACTGGTAAGTACTCAACAGGATGGTTGAGAGGGATAAATACATTGATGTTTGAAAGAACAAGGCCTGGAACACTATGGAAACCTAGAGAAATCCTGGCCCAATACATTTTAGAAGTTGGGAAATACAGTCTGCGGGGCTGAAGGCAGTGAGGCAAGTACTTAAAATGAGATATTGTAGATAATTTGGCATAAAAGAATATGAAATGGAGAGAGAAATGGAAAGAGGTGGACCTTGGTTCTGATGCTTTCCAGGTTGGGGAGAAGCCCTTCAAGACTTCTGATCACCTTCTAACCCTGCATTCTGTATAAATATTCTTTTTGCTATGGAATCTGGTTTCAATAGCTTCAATTCAAGAGAGCATGAACTAGATTAAATAACTGAAAAATAGGAAACCTTATAAATACTTTCTCATATAAATAAAATATACCAGTCAGGAGGGAAAATGACCGGAGTAATAAAATTATTTATTTGGGTTGCTATGCCTCTCAAAAATGCTTCCAAGCATAGTAAAATTTTCTAGGTGTTCCTATTATGGTGTTATATGACAGTAATACAAACAGCTGCAAAGTAATATGAAAATATTAAAATGAATTCAGTGTGACCAGGAAGTGTATGTCCTCTCAGGTTAAGACTGCTTAAAATTAAGAAATATATTGTAGATACATATACTGATACCTCACACAAATAGATATATTCTGCAAATGATGACACATCATTTGCAAAAATTTAAAGTCATTTGCAAATTTTTAAGTGCCAAAAATAAATCAGTAAATGAAATAAAAGTGCTTCTAATGGCCAGGGTGTGATAATACAATATGTGTCATTGAAGCATCACTTATAGCACATGAAGAACGAGAAGCTATTTCCCCAAATGATAAAGAAAATCTAGCTCAAATGAACAGGCAGTATCATACCAAGCCCTAAAAGGACAGTCAGATTACCATGGAAGTTATCAGTAAGAAAAGAGTGTCTTCCCTGACACCTATGGTCAATTAATCTTTGACAAGGGAGGCAAGAACATAAAATGGGGAAAAGAAAGTCTATTCAGCAAGCATTGCTGGGAAACCTGGACAGCTGCATGCAAAGCAAAGAAACTAGAACACACCCTCACACCATGCACAAAAATAAACTCAAAATGGCTGAAAGACTTAAACATACGACAGGACACCATCAAACTCCTAGAAGAGAACATAGGCAAAACACTCTCTGACATCAACTTCATGAATGTTTTCTCAGGTCAGTCTCCCAAAGCAATAGAAATTAGAGCAAACATAAACCCATGGGACCTAATCAAACTGACGAGCTTTTGCACAGCAAAGGAAACCCAAAAGAAAACAAAAAGACAACTTTCACAATGGGAGAAAATTGTTTCAAATGATGCAACCGACAAGGGCTTAATCTCTAGAATATATAAGCAACTTATACAACCCAACAGCAAAAAAGCCAATCAATCAATGGAAAAATGGGCAAAAGACATGAATAGACATTTCTCCAAGGAAGATATACAGATGGCCAGCAAACACATGAAAAAATGCTCAACATCGCTGGTTATAAGAGAAATGCAAATCAAAACCACCACGAGATACCACCTCACACCAGTCAGAATGGCCATCATTCATAAATCCACAAATAACAAGTGCTGGAGGGGCTGTGGAGAAAAGGGAACCCTCCTGCACTGCTGGTGGGAATGTAAGCTGGTACAGCCACCATGGAGAACAGTTTGGAGATACCTTAGAAATCTATGCATAGAACTTCCATATGACCCCGCAATCCCACTCTTGGGCATCTATCCGGACAAAACTCTACTTAAAAGAGACACATGCACCCGCATGTTCATTGCAGCCCTATTCACAATAGCCAGGACATGGAAACAACCCAAATGTCCATCGACAGAGGATTGGATTCGGAAGAAGTGGTATATATACACAATGAAATACTACTCAGCCATGGAAAAGAATGACATAATGCCATCTGCAGCAACATGGATGGAACTAGAGAATCTCATCCTGAGTGAAATGAGCCAGAAAGACAAAGACAAATACCACATGATCTCACTCATAACTGGAGTCTAATATCCAGCACAAATGAACATCTCCTCAGAAAAGAAAATCATGGACTGGGAGAAAAGACTTGTGGCTGCCTGATGGGAGAGGGAGGAAGTGGGAGGGATCGGGAGCTTGGATTTATCAGACACAACTTAGAATAGATATACAAGGAGATCCTGCTGAATAGCATTGAGAACTTTGTCTAGATACTCATGTTGCAACAGAACAAAGGGTGGGGGAAAAATGTAATTGTAATGTATACATGTAAGGATAACCTGACCCCCTTGCTGTACAGTGGGAAAATAAAATAAAATAGGATGAAATTACTGCCATGCACGATGACATGGACAAGCCTCAAAGGCATAGTTTTGTATGGCATGAATGTGTGTTTGTTTTATGATCTCACCTTTATGAAATCTAGTAGCAGGCAAAGCCACCTAATGGAGAATGGAGTCAGGATAGTGGGCCCCTTGGGGTGGGGAGGTATTGACTGGATCAGGGCACAAAGACACATTCTGGGCAATGAAGTTGTTTTATATCTTGATCTAGGTAAGTAGCTACATGAGTATATACATCATTAAAAGTTCTTCATGCATTAACAATTTTTGTGTCCTATTGTTTTATGTCATACATCAATTAAAATAAAGAATGGAAACTGCCAATCATATACAGCAGTGGCATGGTGTTCACAGGAAATTGCCCCTTCAATATTATTACATATCATTCAAAATGTAGGTGTACTTTCCTAGACCAAGTCTTGACTCAAATAATGTAAAGTGTGGACTACCTGCGGTGGTGCAGTGTGTTAAGGATCAGATTGCAGTGGCTGGCTTGCTGTGGATGGGTGGGTATAATCTCTGGCCTGGTGGAGTAGGTTAAAGGATTTGGCATTGCTACAGCTGTGGAGCAGGTCACAGTTGTGGCTTGGATTAAATCCCTGGCCCAGGACCTTCTCTATGCTCTGGGTGCAGCTGTTTTATGTATATATATATATATAAATTTAATATATATATAATTTAATATATGTTTAATATATATGTTTAATATATATGTTTAATATATTTTTACTATATAAGTTTAATATATATAAGTTTAATAATACATAATTTTAATATATATATAATTTTAATATATACATAATTTTAACAGGATTTTTAAAATATAAAAGTCTCATTCTGTTAGTGCCATACTCATAACTTCCTTCCAATGTGATATGTGCTGTCTGTGATATCCCATCTTAGTTCTGACTAGGATGAGCTGAGAATTCTATTTCCAGAACAGCTAATTGCTCCTCCATTTACCCAGAATATTACTAGATTTTCTTTCCTATCTATTCCGTGCAGTTCTCAGCATCTTAACATCTTGGTCCCTCCCCCATTTTCAACTTGAATACTTCAGACAAATAGCCAAAACAAGGCTGTACATAGCAGCCAATGAATTGTTTATTCTGTGACAAAGACAGATCAGATTATCATTAGGTTACTTTGTTAAAGGGAAAATTAATATTCAAGAAAGGATTGTTTTACAGTTTCTTCCTAGCACAGTCCAACATATATCCATGTCTAAATCTATATACCAGATTTCAGCTTGAGCCACCAACATGCCTCTGAGCTCTTCCCTCCCAGTGTCTTCAAATGAGGAGGATTTCAGTGGATGAAGATGGAGGAGGGCATTTCTTAGAGCATGGGCAAGCCAGTGTGCATAGTGAAACATTTTCAGGGACCAAAGGCAGTTTGGTGATGGGAGAAGAGTCACATGGAAATATATGGGCGAGATATGTGGAAATGTCTTCTGTGGGCATGTGTATTTAATTCATTGAACAGTTAATAATTCCAGATAATTATTTCCATTAGCGTTCTGGAAGAAAAGAGAAGGTGTCACCCATAGTTCACGTGACAGTGGGCTTATCCTCTGCCTAGTCCTGTGCTCATGTCAATGCCCTGATCTTTGTCAGCTTCCCATCATCTCTGGAGCTGTTTCATAGTCTATCACTGTGCAGTCCAAGATGGTAACCATCAGCTACCCATGACTATTCACCACATTTCAAGTACTCACTAACCCATGTGCCTAGGACCATATTTGGGCAGTGAAGATATAATACATTTTCATTATCAAAAAACAAAAGTTCAATAGGGTAGCTTTCTTCTACCCCTTTCTGGGAAAATGAAATTTTCCTGGATTTCTCACTGCTCTTGCATTGAGAGCCCTAGCCTCCCAAGACACCAACAAAGTATATGAAGTAAAGATAGAGAATGTTAGATTTCACTTCCCTTGGAAATGTTTTGCTCTAGTTATATGAATGAGCCAATGATGGCCTCTGTCGTTTGGCCCCAAGGATGTTTATAGCTTCCTTGTGTGTTATCACTCTTCAGTGCAAAAGCCTGTCAGCACCAAACTCAACTTTTCAGGCATCCAGATTTTAAAAATAGCTCAAACAATCACATTTAATTCATTTAGAGTTGCCTGCTTTGCACACCCTGAAAAACTCACTGGAGAGCTGTTACCAATGGATGATAGAAGGACCTTACAGATTTAAGACCCCAAGCAGCTCTAGCCCTTCCCTTCCATGGCTCTCTGACCCAGGGACCCAGTGTTCCTGTGCGTGAAAGTGAGCTCAGGGTTTCCCATTTTGCTATCTTGGACCCTTTTCAACTACGATTTATTTTGTTCAGTGGAATGAAGGGATCTCCTCTTACCATGTGAAAACCAATTTGTTCTAATCCTATGCTTGTCGCCCCCCCCCCCACATTATCTTTTTTTGTTTTTTGGTCTTTTTGCTATTTCTTGGGCCGCTTCTGCGGCATATGGAGTTTCCCAGGCCAGGGGTCCAATCGGAGCTGCAGCCACCAGCCTATGCCAGAGCCACAGCAACTCGGGATCCGAGCTGCGTCTGCAACCTACACCACAGCTCATGGCAATGCCGGATCGTTAACCCACTGAGCAAGGGCAGGGATCTAACCCACAACCTCATGGTTCCTAGTCGGATTCGTTAACCACTGTGCCACGACGGGAACTCTGCCCCCCACATTATCTTATAGATGCATTATTTTCTTTGTTTCTTTTTTTCTTTTTTTTGCTTTTTAGGGCTGTACCTGTGGCACATGGAGGTTCCCAGGCTAGGGATCCAATCGGAGCTACAGCTGTCAGCCTACGCCGCACCCACGGGCACAGCAACGCTGGATCCGAGCCAAATCTGTGATCCACACCACAGCTCATGGCAATACCAGGTCTTCAACCCACTGAGAGAGGCCAGGGATTGAACCTATAACCCTGTCGTTTCTAGTCAGATTCGTTTCTGCTATGCCATGACAGGAACTCCTATTTTATTTTATTTTATTTTAATTTTACTACAATGGCCACACCTGTGGCATATGGAAATTCCCAGGCCAGAGACTGAATCCAAGCTTCAGCTGTGACCCACACCAGAGCTGTGATATTGCCAGATACTTTAACCCACTTCACCTAGCTGGTGATTAAACCCAGGGATCAAACCAAGGCCTCTGCAACAACCTAAGCCACTACAGTCAAATCCTTAATGCACTGCACCACAGCAGGACTCCTAAGGCACCATTTTATTTTCAAATTCCCATATCACAATTTTATATGTATTCTAAAGTCAGGCAACTGGTCCAATCTGAACCCCGCCTTTTTCAGCATATGATTGCTGCAAATTGATCATCTTTTCCACCATGTTGTTCATCCATAAAATAGAGGTAATAACCCATAGGTCTGGGTTATTATTAAGTGAATGACTATTAAAAAAGAGTGTGGTATTCACTGCTATTAATTTTGTTAATAAGTTTTCTTAACAGTGAACACCACACTCTTTATTATTACTAGTTCATTTAAAAATAACCCTTACCTAAGAGTTCCTGGCTCTATTTTAGGGATGAGTAATGAAGTAGAGAAGCAACAGTGCTATGTATTATTCATATGAATATGAATAATATATTCATATATTATGAGTAATGTACTCAGATATTCATATATGATAGAGCAAGTCTTTGATTTAGGGTGCTGGCAGGATCTTAGGTAGACCTATATAATTGTTATTTAAGGATGTCAACTGGAAAAGAACAATATTAGTTCAGATTCAAACAGTATATTTTTCAGAGAGAACCCTGAGCCATGCATTCCCATGTGGGAATAGAATTGTGAAGCAGTTTGAATTTTTATTATAGTTCTTTCTTTCTCCTGGGCAAAGCTGTTTAGAAATAGAGCCACACTAGAAGCATTTTTTTAATTAGGTGCTTTGAAAATTCAACTCTGGATGTCATCGAAAAGACGAATGTTCCTCGTCTGTCCCCGTGCTCCCAGGTCATTGACCCCAAACCAAAAAGAATATTGTCATCTTGCTGATCCCAGGTCTATTTGGATCTCATATCAACTTTCTTACTGGAGCTCTCTTCCCCATTTGTCTTTCCATCCATCAGTGCAACCAGGTTTTCTTCCCTGTTATCACACGGGTGATCTATTTTGGCTTAGAATGTGTTTTCAGAAAGTGGGGTGTGTATATGTGCACGTGGAGGAGGCTTTTGTGAGCAGTAAAGTAACTACAGGGACAGGGACATGAGTGGTGGCTAAGAGAATCTAGGAAAAATTCATAAAGATTTTAGGTTTATGGCTCCTAAGTGGACTCCAGGCTCTAGAGTGAATTAAATGATGGTGACAATGAGACTAGACACTCTTTTCTTTTTTTTCTTTTAATTTAATTTTACTTTACTTTCCCACTGTACAGCAAGGGGATCAAGTTATCCTTACATGTATACATTACAATTACATTTTTCCCCACCCTTTGTTCTGTTGCAACACGAGTATCTAGACAAAGTTCTCAATGCTACTCAGCAGGATCTCCTTGTAAATCTATTCTAAGTTGTGTCTGATAAGCCCAAGCTCCCGATCCCTCCCACTCCCTCCCTCTCCCCCTCCCATCAGGCAGCCACAAGTCTTTTCTCCAAGTCCATGATTTTCTTTTCTGAGGAGATGTTCATTTGTGCTGGATATTAGACTCCAGTTATAAGTGAGATCATATGGTATTTGTCTTTGTCTTTCTGGCTCATTTCACTCAGGATGAGATTCTCTAGTTCCATCCATGTTGCTGCAGATGGCATTATGTCATTCTTTTCCATGGCTGAGTAGTATTTCATTGTGTATATATACCACTTCTTCCGAATCCAATCCTCTGTCGATGGACATTTGGGTTGTTTCCATGTCCTGGCTATTGTGAATAGGGCTGCAATGAACATGCGGGTGCATGTGTCTCTTTTAAGTAGAGTTTTGTCCGGATTGATGCCCAAGAGTGGGATTGCGGGGTCACATGGAAGTTCTATGTATAGATTTATAAGGTATCTCCAAACTGTTCTCCATGGTGGCTGTACCAGCTTACATTCCCACCAGCAGTGCAGGAGGGTTCCCTTTTCTCCACAGCCCCTCCAGCACTTGTTATTTGTGGATTTATGAATGATGGCCATTCTGACTGGTGTGAGGTGGTATCTCGTGGTGGTTTAGATTTGCATTTCTCTTATAATCAGCGATGTTGAGCATTTTTTCATGTGTTTGCTGGCCATCTGTATATCTTCCTTGGAGAAATGTCTATTCATGTCTTTTGCCCATTTTTCCATTGATTGATTGGCTTTTTTGCTCTTGGGTTGTATAACTTGCTTATATATTCCAGAGATTAAGCCCTTGTCGGTTGCATCATTTGAAACAATTTTCTCCCATTGTGAAAGTTGTCTTTTTGTTTTCTTTTGGGTTTCCTTTGCTGTGCAAAAGCTCGTCAGTTTGATTAGGTCCCATGGGTTTATGTTTGCTCTAATTTCTATTGCTTTGGGAGACTGACCTGAGAAAATATTCATGAAGTTGATGTCAGAGAGTGTTTTGCCTATGTTCTCTTCTAGGAGTTTGATGGTGTCCTGTCGTATGTTTAAGTCTTTCAGCCATTTTGAGTTTATTTTTGTGCATGGTGTGAGGGTGTGTTCTAGTTTCTTTGCTTTGCATGCAGCTGTCCAGGTTTCCCAGCAATGCTTGCTGAATAGATTGTTCTTTTCCCATTTTATGTTCTTGCCTCCCTTGTCAAAGATTAATTGAGCATAGGTGTCAGAGTTTATTTCCAGGTTCTCTATTCTGTTCCATTGGTCTGTCTGTCTGTTTTGATACCAGTATCACACTGTTTTATTGACTGTGGCTTTGTAATATTTCTTGAAGTCTGGGAAAGTTATGCCCCCTGCTTGGTTTTTGTTTCTCAGGATTGCTTTGGCAATTCTGGATCTTTTGTGGTTCCATATAAATGTTTGGATTGTTTGTTCTAGTTCTGTGAAAAATGTCATGGGTAATTTGATAGGGATTGCATTGAATCTGTCGATTGCTTTGGGTAGTATGGCCATTTTTACAATATTGATTTTCCCAATCCAGGAACATGGAATATCTTTCCATTTCTTTACATCTTCTTTGATTTCTTTGATTAAAGTTTTATAGTTCTCAGCATAGAGGTCCTTTACCTCTTTGGTCAGGTGTATCCCGAGGTATTTGATTTTGTGAGGTACAATTTTAAAAGGTATCATATTTTTGTATTCTTTTTCTAATATTTCATTGCTTGTATACAGCAATGCAACTGAGTTCTGAATGTGAATCTTCTATCCTGCTACTTTGCTGAATTTATTCATCAGTTCAAGGAGTTTTGGGGTTGAGTCCTTAGGGTTTTCTATGTATAGTATCATGTCATCTGCATACAGTGACAGTTTTATCTCTTCTCTTCCTATATGGATGCCTTTCATTTCTTTGGTTTGTCTAATTGCTGTGGCTAGGACTTCCAAAACTATGTTGAAGAGCAGTGGTGAGAGTGGGCGTCCCTGTCTTGTTCCAGATTGGAGTGAGAAGGCTTTCTGTTTTTCCCCATTGAGTATTATATTTGCTGTGGGTTTATCATAAATGGCTTTGATTCTATTCAGGAATGTTCCCTCTATACCCACTTTGGCGAGGGTCTTGATCATGAATGGATGTTGGACTTTGTCCAATGCTTTTTCTGCGTCGATTGAGATGATCATATGATTTTTGACTTTTCTTTTGTTAATGTGGTGTATGATGCTGATTGATTTGCATATGTTGAACCATCCTTGTGAACCTGGGATGAACCCTACCTGGTCATGGTGTATAATTTTTTTGATATGTTGTTGGAGTTGGTTGGCTAAGATTTTGTTGAGAATTTTTGCATCTATATTCATCAATGATATTGGGTGATAGTTTTCTTTTTTGGTGGTATCTCTGTCTGGTTTTGGAATGAGGGTGATGGTGGCATCATAGAATGTCTGGGAGTATTCCTTCTTCTTCAACCTTTTGAAAGAGTTTCAGGAGGATGGGCACCAATTCCTCTTTATATGTTTGATAGAATTCACCTGTGAAGCCATCTGGTCCTGGACTTTTATTTGTCGGGAGTGATTTTATGACCTCTTCAATTTCATTTCTAGTGATCAGTCTGTTCAGTTGGTCTGTTTCTACTTGATTCAGTTTTGGCAGGCTGTAAGATTCTAGAAAATTGTCCATTTCTTCCAGATTGTCAAACTTGTTGCCATAGAGTTGTTCATAGTATTCTCTTATGGTTTTTTGTGTTTCTGCTGTATCCGTTGTGATTTCTCCTTTTTCATTTCTAATTTTGGTTATTTGGGTTCTTTCTCTCCCTTTTTAGTGAGTCTGGCCAGGGGTTTGTCAATTTTGTTCACCTTTTCAAAGAACCAGCTCTTGGTTTTATTAATATTCTCTATTGTTTTTTGAGTCTCTATTTTATTGATTTCTTCTTTGATCTTTATAATTTCCTTCCTTCTGCTGACTTTAGGCCTTTTTTTGTTCTTCTTTTTCTAATTCGTTTAGGTGGAGGGTTAAGTTGTCCATTTGGGATCTTTCTTCTTTTTTGAAAAAGGCCTGTATTGCTATAAATTTCCCTCTGAGCACTGCTTTTGCAGCATCCCATAGATTTTGAGAGGTTGTGTCTTCATTATCATTTGTCTCAAGGTAGTTTTTAATTTCCTTCTTGATTTCCTCATTGACCCATTGGTTTTTTAGTAGCATGTTGTTTAGTCTCCATGCAGTAGGTTTTTTCTCTTTCCTTTTCCCATGGTTGATTTCTAATTTCATGGCATTGTGGTCAGAGAAGATACTTGAGATAATTTCTATGCTCCTAAATTTATTGAGGTTAGCTTTGTGTCCCAATATGTGGTTGATTCTTGAGAATGTTCCATGAGCATTTGAGAAGAATGTATATTCTGCTTTTTTTGGATGTAGTGTCCTGAAGATATCAATGAAGTCTAACTTTTGTACGGTTTCCTTTAGGATCTCTGTTTCTTTATTGGTTTTCTGTCTAGAGGATCTGTCCATTGATGTGAGGGGGGTATTAAGGTCTCCTACTATGATTGTATTCTCATCAATATCTCCCTTTATGTCTGTTAATATTTGTTGTATGTATCTGGGTGCTCCTATATTTGGGGCCTATATGTTGACGATAGTAACATCCTCTCCTTGGATGGATCTCTTAATCATTAAGTAGTGTCCTTCTTTGTCTTTCTTTATGTCTTTTGTTTTAAAGTCTATTTGGTCTGATATGAGTGTTGCAACTCCTGCTTTTCTGTCATGTCTATTGGCGTGAAATATTTTTCCCCACCCTTTCACTTTCAATCTATATGTGTCCTTTGTCCTAAGGTGAGTTTCTTGTAGGCAGCATATTGAAGGTTTTTGCCTTTTTATCCACTCAGCCACTCTGTGTCTTTTGGTTGGGGCATTCAGTCCATTGACATTTAAGGTGATAATTGATAGATTATTATTTATTGCCATTTTGAACCTCATGTTCCACTTGATTCTATGGTTCTCTATACTTCCTTTTTTTTTTTTTTTTTGATTGGATGGTCTCCTGTTATTATCTGCTTGAGGTTTTTTTTTTTTCATTTTTTGCACATGCAATATTTGGTTTTGTCTTCTGGTTGCCCTGTTTTTTAAGTATTCTAACCCCTTCCTATAATTGTGTGTTTTAGCCTGATGGTCCTGTAGGTTCAAACACTTCATTACTATATTAAAATTAAGAAGAGAAACATACAAACAAACAAACAAAAAGGGTCTATTTATTTCCTAACATCCCTTGCCCACATTTTATGATTTTGATGACTCTTTTTTTTTCTATTTAATTTTATTTTGTTTGAAGCATGTTCATGATTAAATCTGTATGCTGGCTTATTTGAGTGACTGCTCTCTGACTGTGCTTTCCTCAGTCCTAGTTCTTCTTCTTCTTTTTTTTTTCTTTTTTCTTCCATTTCCTTCCTTTCTTTTTGGTTTAGAGAAGCCCTTTCAATATTTCCTTTAGCCTGCTGTATTCTTTTAGTTTTTGTTTGTTGGAAAACATTTTTATTTCCCCTTCTATTTTAAATGATATTCTTGCTGGCTAGAGTATTCTAGGTTGCATATTTTTTCCTTTGAGCACTTTAAATATCTCTTGCCATTCCCTCCTGGCCTGTAGTGTTTCTGTAGAGAAATCAGCTGATAATCTTATGGGGGTTCCCTTGTAGGTAACATTCTGCTTTTCTCTTGCTGCCTTTAGGATCCTCTCTTTATCACTAACTTTTGCCATTTTTATTATGATGTGTCTTGGTGTGGGTCTGTTTGGGTTCAGTTTGTTTGGGGCCCTCTGTGCTTCCTGTATCTTGAACCCAGCATCCTTTAGATTTGGGAAGTTTCCAGTGATAATTTCTTCAAATATATTTTCCATTCCCTTATCTTTTTCTACTCCTTCTGGAATCCCTATTATGCGTAGATTGGCCCACTTTATATTACCCCATAGGTCTCTTATATTGCTTTCCTGTTTTTTGATTAGGTTTTCTGTCTGTTGACCGGATTGAGTGATTTCCATTATTCTATCTTCCATATCACTGATTCATTCTTCTGCATTATTCATTCTGGTTTTTACTGCCCTTAGTTCTGTTTGCATCTCTGCAAATGAATGTTCTAGTTTTTCTTGGCTCCTCCTTATATGTTCTAGTTCCTTTCTGAGGGTATCTGCATTACTGTTCATATCTTCTCTTCATTCCTTCAGTATTTTCACTATTTCTCTTTTGAACTCCAGGTCTGTCAGACTGCAGAGATCTGTTTCATTGTTGACTGTGTTAGGGGAGTTCTCCTGTTGGTTTGACTGGGGGTGGTTTCTCAGCTTCTTCATCTTGCTTGTTGTTTTCTTTTTCCTGGGGGAGTTGTCCTCTCTGTGACTGGGCAGTGTTTGCTTTGTCACTGCCGTGGAATATTTCCTGAGGGCTTCTGTTGTTGGTCAGTCTTTTTTGAGGCATTGTGGCTTTTCTGGAGTCTTTATGGGGCTAACAGGGTCTCTTTATAGCAAAGGAGGACTTCCTGAGGGCAGACAGGACTGGGAGGTCCACACCACGATGGCAGCAGATTTCACTTGGTCATGCAGAGCTTGCTCTGGTGTTTTTAGGCTGTGGGGTTCTTGCAGGGGTTTGGCAGTGTTGGGCAGCTGTTCTTCAGCAGTGCAGCACCCCCTGAGGGCTGGAGAAGATATCTGGGTCACTGAGAACCCAAGAGGTGCTTCCCTAGGGCAGCCCAACTCAGAAGGATGGTATGAGAATGTAGGCAGATCTTTTCACAGTCTGGCCAAGCCTATTGTAGTTTTTCTGGGCTGTAAGGGGTCCTGCAGAGAGCTGGCAGTCCTTTGCAGCTGTTCTGCAAGAGTGTGGCTCCCCCCAAGGGCTGCAGCAGCTAGCTGGGCCGCTGAAAACCCAAGAGGCTCTACCCCAGGGCAGCCCAACTCAGAAAGACTGTCCGAGAATTAGGCAGATCTTTTCACAGTCTGGCCAGACTTGTTGTAGCTTTTCTGGGTTGTGGGGGGTCCTACCAGGAGCTGGCAGTCCTGTGTAGCTGTTCTGCGGAAGTACAGCTCCTCCTGAGATGTGGAGTGGCTAGCTGGGACACTGTGAAGCCAGGAGGCTCCTCCCCAGGGCAGCCCAACTCAGAAAGACTTCCCGAGAATTAGGCAGATCTTTTCACGGCCCAGCCAGGCTTGTTGTAGTTTTTCTGGGCTGCAGGGGGGCCTGCCTGGAGCTGGCAGTCCTATGCAGCTGATCCACGAGAGTTTGGCTCCCCCTGAGGGCTTGGGTGTCTAGCTGGGCACTGCCAACCCAAGAGACTCCTCCCCAGGGCAGCCCAACTCAGAAAGACTGTCTGAGAATTAGGCAGATCTTTTCATGGCCTGGCCAGGCTTGTTGTAGCTTTTCTGGGCTGCAGGGGGGCCTTCCTGGAGCTGGCAGTCCTATGCAGCTGATCCGCTATAGCTCAGCACCCCCTGGGTCCTTGGGCAGCTAGCAGGGCCGCTGGAAACCCAAGAGGCTCCTCTCCAGGGCAGCCCAACTCAGAAAGACCGTCCGAGAATTAGGCTGATCTTTTCACGCCTTGGCTAGGCTTGTTCTAGGTTTTCTGGGCTGCAGGCCTTTCCTCGGGGGCTAGTGGTGTTTGGTGCTGCTCTGTGGAGGTGTAGCCCCTCCAAAGGGCAAGCAGGCCTTTGCAGGGACAGCCCCTGCAGTGGTAGGCTTCAGGCAATTGTTGGGGCCAGCCCTCCTGGATGGCAGGCAGCCCCAGGTCCGGCGAGAGCATAGGGGGTGGTGGGGGTTGGGGGGGGGATGCACTGGGAAGCACAGCTTTCAGCTAGCTAGCGGGCCTGTAAGCTTGCTGTGGCGTGGGGGGTATTCTATGGGAACCCACCACTTCTTCTCTCCCCTCCCCAGCACGGGCGCAGACCAGGCTCTTCTCCCAGGTTCCCTCTGATGCGGCTTTCCACTTCCCCGCCCCTAGAGTATTGCTCCCTTCCTCTGTGACTGCTTTTTTTTCTAGTCTCCCAGGCAGTCTCTGCCCCATAAAACTTGACAGACCAGTTTCTAGCCCTCCCAAGCAGTCTCCGCTCTGCCCCGCCCCCCCAGCCCTTGTGGGGAACTAACCTCCGGAACCAAGGACTCGGTGCCCAGCCCCCACCCAGGTGTCTTAATTTTTGGTGACTGTGCCCGTAGTTCAGATGGTCCATTCAGTTCTTGATCGGCATTTCAGTACTCCAACTTACTGCTACACTCTTCTCTGCATCTGGAGATTCCTCCGGTTCATTTGATCTTTCCCCCGTGTAGGTGACTTTCCAGGGTGCAGGATCCCTTTCTCCTCTGCAGTTCCCTTTTGGTAGTGCCCATCCAGCTGGGATTCACCTTCTCTCAGTCTCCTCTTTTCTCTTGTTTTACCTAGTAATGTCCCAAACTTCTTGCCATTATTGGAGTTTAGGTTCTTCTGCCAATGATTGGTTGCTGTTCTGTGCGAGTCATTTATCCTGTAGATGTGTTTTTTTTTTCTTGTGATTGTGGAAGAGGGCAAGAGTGTCCCCCTACTCTTCCGCCATCTTGTCTCCTCTAATTTCATCTTTTCATATTGGTGTGGAGTTTTCTGCATTTGGGTATGCTATAGTTTCTTTATTCATTCTTCCACTGATGGGTATTTGAATTATTCTCAGTTTGGTGCTATCCAAATTCCACTGCCATAAACATTTTTAAACATGCTTTGTAGACATAAGCACCCATTTCTTTCAGGTATATACCTGAGTGGGGGAGCTATGCTATAGAGTAGGAGTATGTTTAAACTTAGTAGAGATGCCAGAGACTTACATCAATTTATACTCTAGTATAAGGATACCAGCCAACTAGTAGTGTGTGAAAGTTCCCATTGCTCCAAGTCCTTGCTAGCTCTTGGTATTGTCAATCTTTTGGATTTTAGCTCCTCTGGGGGATGAATTATTTGCTATCTTGATATGTCTATTGATGATGTAGCAGAGACTTGGATAAATATGTCTGCACAAGAAAGAGGGCATAAATGTCACTAAAGGAAGTTCATGGGTAGCAGTTGCTCGTGGGTGTGTAAATTCAGAAGAAACTCAAGTGAAGGTATTTCAGAAAAAGAGGGACAGGCACGCACTTAAAGGATTTGAAGATTCAGTATTTCTGTCTACCAGGGTATTGACCCTTGGTTATCATAACTCCCCAGTCACAACATCCATGGCTCTTCACAGGGAGAAGAAAGACCTGCTGAAAAGCTTCCTCAGGGCCCTCTTCATGTCCCTGTTCCTCAGGCTGTAGATGAAGGGGTTAAGCATGGGGATGACCATGGAGTATATTACTGAGGCTACTGTTCCCATTGAGGAGGAGGAAGGGAAGGCAGAACTGAGGTACACACCTAACCCTGTCCCGTAGAATAAGGAAATGACCGTTAAGTGAGACCCACAGGTGGAAAATGCTTTGTACCTCCCCTCAACTGAAGACATTTTCAATATGGAGGAAATAATCTTAGAGTAAGAGAAAATGATCCCAAACAGTGGAACAACAGCCAGCAGACCAACTGTAGAATACAGTGTAACATAATTAGTGAGAGCATCAGAGCAGGCAGACTTGAGTACCTCTGTCATTTCACAGAAGAAGTGGGCAATTTCTGTGTGTGTGCAGAACGAGAGACGCAGCACCATCAGACTGTGGAGGAGGCAGACCAGGACACTGGCAATCCAAGAGACTAGAGCCAGCAGTTCACAGAGGTGTTTGTTCATCATAATTGTGTATTGCAGGGGGTGGCAGATGGCCACAAAGCGGTCATAAGCCATCACGCTCAGGAGGAGGTTGTCCAAACACACAAATGCTGAGGAAAAAAACATCTGGGTGATGCAGCCTGCATAAGTGATGGCTTTGCTCTCTGTCTGGATGTTCACCAGCACTTTGGGAACTACGGAGGAGTTGACACAAATATCAGAAAAAGACAGGTGGGAGAGAAAGTAGTACATGGGGGTGTGGAGGCGGGAATCAGAGGTGACAGTGAGGATGATAAGCAGGTTCCCAAGCACAGAGACCAGGTACATGGATAAGAACAGCACAAACAGTAGGGGCTGAAGTTCTGGATCCTCTGAGAAGCCCAAGAGGAGGAATTCTGAGACACCTGTTTGGTTTCCTGTATCCATGTATCTGTTAATTCTGCCAGGTAACTTACAAACCTATGCTAATTAAAACAAACAAACATGAGCCCCAATATAAAAATACTTTTATCCTATTAGTAACCCCCCTCAAAAGAAAAAAAAAACAAACAGGAAAAATATGTACTTTGGCTAACAATTTAGTTTTCATTCCCTGGGAGTGATTACAAATCTTATACAGGTATCATTTTCAGGGATAATCTATTCCCTCTTCTGAAATTTATCACAAATTAGACTTTGCGTACAAAATCTGTCTCAAGAAACCATCAACCTCTGTGGTGCCCAGCTTGGCATCAGCCCCTTTCAGATGGAGCACATCAATGGTTTGAACATTCTTCCTTTGGAGGTGCTGAAATTTGCCTCTTGGATGATTCTGCCTTGTCCCACATTTCTTTAGTTCTCTAGCCAAACTATGTGTGTTGGTGGTGCTCTGGCCCCACTGCCCCCTGACAAGAACTAATTTGATGAGAGAGTGGCATGTGCCCAAATCTTGCCATCAGCTTTCATGAAGATATTTAGAAATAAAACTCATATTTTAGTTAATAACCAGAGGGGGTGGACCTGATGGGACACATCAACTGAGGGTCTGAGTTAGGGGTGACCATAGTTATGCTTGAAAATAAGGCAGCCTATGAGTCAGAACCAGTGTACTGAACTGCGAAGCTAGGTGTGGTGGTCAGGATCATGTTAAATTAGGAATCCTAGAGTTGGACTGCTACACCATGAATCCTGGCTCTACTCTTCATTGCTCTTGGCCAAGTTCTTGGATTTCTCAGTACCTCAGTTTCCTACTTGCTGACATGGGATTTTAATGATACTCATGGGATTTTAATGATTCCTACTCTGTAGGATTGTCGAGAGGAATAAATGGGTTGATGTTTTAAACAACAGGGCCTAGAACATGATGTAAACATCGGAAATCATGGCTCAACACATTTTAGAATTTGGGAAATATAGTCTGTGGAGCTGAAGGCAGTGAGTAAAATACTTAGAGAGAATGGGATATAGTAGATCACTTGGCTTAAAAGAATATGGGAAGGAGAGAGAAATGGAAATCAACAGAAATGATGACCTTGGCTGTGAGGCTTTCCAGTTTGGGGAGCAGCACCTTCAAGACTACTGGTCACCTTCTTCTTCATTCTGTTTAAGTACAGACACGTGTTTTCTGTGAATCTTCCCTTTTCTGTGGAAGCTGGTTTCACGGGGTTTCTATAATTTGAATCGGGAGCACATTCACTAGATTAAATCCTAAACAATAGGGAAGAATCAAAATTCATTCTGATAGGAATAAAATATACCAATGAAGAGGAAAAATTTGTGGATTGACAAAATGATTTGTGTTGCTATGAGCTTCAAAAATTCCTCCAAGCATATTAAAACTTTTCTAAGCATTCCTTTTATGATGTTATATGGCAGAATACAAACAGCTGCCAAAAACAGTAAAAAAATATTAAAATGAATTCAGTGTGACCATGAAGCATTTATCCTCACAATTGAAGTCTGCTAAAAATTAAGAAATATATTGTACCAAAATTACCCTTAAGAAATATATATTAAGAAAGATATTGCACAAAATTACCCTTTACCAAAATTTAAAGTCATTCGTAATTTTTAAAGTGCCAAAAATAATTTAGTGAATAAAATATAAGTGCTTCCAGTGGTCAGGGGGATTATAATACAAGCTGTGTTGTTGGAGGGTCACTTATTGCACACAAAGAAAGAGATGCTATTTCTCCAAATGATAGGGAAAATCTAGCTCAAATGCTCAGGTAGTATCATACCAAGCCCTGAAAGGGCAGTCAGATTACAGGGAAGTTATCAGTAAATTTATCAGTTTACTAGTCCCATTACCATGGAAGTTATCAGTAGAAGATAAATCACCATCATTTAATTCAACTAGAGTCTGGTCCACTTAGAAGCCACATGCCTACGTTTTTTAAGAAATTTTTAGTAGAAGCTCACAGTCACTACTCATGTCCCTGTCCCTAGAATCACTTAACTGCTCACAAAAGCCTTCTCCACATGCACATATACACAGTCCTCTTTCTGAAAGCACTTACTAAGCCCACATCGATCATCCAGGTGATAGCAGGGAAGAAAATCTGGTTGCACTGATGGATGGAAAGATGGATGGTGAGACATCCCCAGAAAGAAAGTTGGTATGAGGTCCAGATACACCTGGAATAGGCAAGGTGATAATATTCTTCCTGGTCTGGGGTAAGTGAGCTGGGAGCACAGGGACACACAAGGAACATTTATCCTTTCAGGCATCCGAGGTTGAATTCCCAAAGCACCTAATTAAATAAATGTTCCTAGTGTGACTCCTTCTAAACAGCTTTGCCCTTGGGAATGAAAGAAATAACCATAATAAAATTGGAAACTGTGCCTGACAATTCTATTTCCACATGGGATATTTGTGGACAGTTACATTTTTTTCACATTACGAGATCCCCTCTCCTTAGGCATGATGTCATGCACGGCTCAGGATTCTCTCTGAAAAATATCCCATTAGAATCTAAACTACTCATTCTTTGCCGATCAACATCCTTAAAGAGCAATTCTATAGGGCCATCTAAGTACCTGCCAGCACCCTAAATCAAAGACTTGCTCTATCAGACCTGAATATCTGAATATATTTTTCAGAATATATGAAGATATTAGAGCTTATGAATATATTCTTCACAGTCATATGAATATATATGAAATTGTATAAATAATACACAACTCCATTGCTCCTCTATGTGTTACTCATTCCTAAAATAGAGACAATAACTCTTAGGTCAGGATTATTATTAAATGAATGAATAGTAATAAAGAGTATGCTATTCACTGTTAAGAAAACATTAACAGAAGTACTAACAATGAAGACCACACTCTTTATTAATATTCATTTATTTAATAATAACCTTACCTGAGGGTTATTACCTCTATTTTAGGGTGAATAACACAGTAGAGAAGGTGATGAATTTGCTTCAGTCATATGCTGTAAATGGCTGAGTTGGGATTGTATCAGATGCCTGACTTTAGAATAGATGGAAAACTGTGATATGCATATTGGAAATAAAATCAGGCTTTCAGGAGTTGCTGTTGTCATGCAGTAGGTTCAGGAACTGACTGTAGAGGTTTGGGTCACTGCAGAGACCTTGGCTTGATCCCTGGTTTAATCCCTGGCTGGGTGCAGCGGGTTAAAGTCTCTGGTAATACCACAGCCCTGGTATAGGTCGCAGCTGAGGCTTGGATTCAACCTCTAGCATGGGAACTTCCAATGCCAAAGGTCTAGCCACTTAAATAAAATAATAAAATAAATAAAATAAAATAATGCATCTATAAGACAATGGGGGGATGAACACAAGCATAGAATTAGAACAAGTTGGTTTTCACATGGTAAGAGGAGATCTCTACATCTCACTGAACAAAATAAAACATAGTTGAAAAGTGTCCAAGACGGCAAAGTGGGAAACCCTGAGCTCACTTTCACACACAGGAACACTGGGTCCCTGGGTCAGAGAGCCATGGAAGGGAAGGGCTAGAGCTGCTTGGGTCTTAAATCTGTAAGGTCCTTCTATCATCCATTGGTAACAGTCTCCAGTGAGTTTTTCAGGGTGTGCAAAGCAGGCAACTCTAAATGGCTTCAAATGTGATTGTTTGAGCTATTTTAAAATCTGGATGCCTGAAAAGTTGAGTTTGGTGCTGACAGGCTTTTGCACTGAAGAGTGATAACACACAAGGAAGCTATAAACATCCTTGGGGCCAAACGACAGAGGCCATCATTGGCTCATTCATATAACAAGAGCAAAACATTTCCGAGGGAAGTGAAATCTAACATTCTCTATCTTTACTTCATATACTTTCTGGTGTCTTGGGAAGCTAGGGCTCTCAATGCAAGAGCAGTGAGAAATCCAGGAAAATTTCATTTTCCCAGAAAGGGGTAGAAGAAAGTTATCCTATTGAACTTTTGTTTTTTGATAATGAAAATGTATTATATCTTCACTGCCCAAATATGGTCCTAGGCACATGGGTTAGTGAGTACTTGAAATGTGGTGAATAGTCATGGGTAGCTGATGGTTACCATCTTGGACTACACAGTGATAGACTATGAGACAGCTCCAGAGATGACGGGCAGCTGAGTAAGATGAGGATATTTGTTCTGGACATATATCCAGACAAAACTTTAATTCAAAAAGATGTTTGCACCCCTATGTTCCTTGCAGCACTATTCACAATAGCCAAGGCATAGAAACAACCTACATGTCCACCGACAGATGGATTATGAAGATGTGGTACATATATGCAATGGAATATTATTCATCTATAAAAGGACAAAATAACACCATTTACAGCAACATGGATATAGCTATAGATTCTTTTTTTTTTTTTGTCTTTTTGCTATTTCTTGGGCCGCTCCCGCAGCATATGGAGGTTCCCAGGCTAGGGGTCAAATCGGATCTGTAGCCACCGGCCTATGCCAGAGCCACAGCAATGCAGGATCCGAGCTGCGTCTGCAACCTACACCACAGCTCACGGCAATGCCAGATCGTTAACCCACTGAGCAAGGGCAGGGACCGAACCCGCAACCTCATGGTTCCTAGTCGGATTCATTAACCACTGCACCATGACAGGAACTCCTAGCTATAGATTCTAATACTAAGTGAAGCAAGTCTGAAAGAGAAAGACAAACACCATATGATGTCACTTATATGTGTATTCTAAATATGGCACAAATGAACTTACCTACGGAAGAAACAGATTAGGGACACGGAGAGCAGACTTGTGTTTGCTGGAGGAGGGGGAAGGGATTGGGATGGACTGGGAGTTTGTGGTTGGTAGATGCAAACTTTTACATTTAGAATGGATAAGTAATGAGGTCCCACGGTACAACACAAGGAACTCTGTCCAATATCTTGGGCTAGAAGATGGATGAAGATAGTATGAAAAAAAGAATGTTTATGGATATATGACTAGGTCACTTTGCCATACAGCAAAAATTGAAGGGACTTTGTAAATCAACTATATTTTAATAAAAATTAAAACAGATAAATCAGGGCCTTGACATGAGCACAGGATTAGGGAGACAAGCAGCCCACCATCACATGAACTGTGGGCAACACCTCCTTTTCTCTTTTTTTCTGGAAGACTTAGGGGAATAATTCTCTGGAAACCATTCAGTGAATTAAATGTACATGCCCACATAAGACTTGCTACTCTTTTATTGTTTCCATACCTCTCACCCACATGTATCCTGCACCAAACCATCATTGGTCCCTGAAAATGTTCCACTCTGCCCACTGGCTTGCCCACACCCTAAGAACACTCTCCTTCATCTTCATCAAGTTAAATCTTCCTAAATCATGAAGGAAAAAGTGCTCACAGGCTGTTGGTGCCTCAGGCTGAAATCTAGTAGATAGATAGATAGATAGATAGATAGATAGATAGATAGATAGATAGATAAATAGATAATGTACATACACTCTATTGTACTAGGATGAAGCCATATTACAACAAAGATAGCATATATTTGGTTTTGTTATTTAACAAAACCTCAAGAGGGCATGCTGTGGTATACATTTACTATACACAGTCAACCCAAAGTTGGCAAATACAGGTCTTGGCTCCTAGGAAGCAAACAATCAAGAATTTAGCAAAGAGAAGGGAAGAGAGTGAGTCAGTGAGGAACAGGACTACAAGAAATCTAAACAGGGAGTTTCAGATAGTTTCTTATTAATATAATCAAAGGTATTTGCACAAATGAGTTAACATGTTTTCCTTCCTGAGATCTCTGTACACTATATATACATATATATATGTATATATATATATATATATATATATATATATATATATATATATATATATATATATAGAGAGAGAGAGAGAGAGAGAGAGAGAGAGAGAAATTTATGACTATACCTGTGACCTATGGAAGTTCCTGGGCGAAGGACTGAATTCAAGCCACAGCTGTGACCTACACCACAGCTGCTGCAATGCCAGATACTTTAACCCACTATGCCCAGACTGGGATTCAGTCGACACTTCCACAGCAATACTAGCCTCTGAAGTCAGATTTTTAAACCACTGTGCCACAGTGGTAACCCCACTTTGGCTTTATTTGAGTCAAGACTTCATCTAGGAAAGAAAACCTACAGGTTGAATGACATATATTAATTTTTGAAGAGGTAGTTTTCTGAAAATGCCATGCCACTGCTTTACATGACTGGCAGTGTTTTTTATTTTATTGAGATTTTACATAAAAAATAACATACACAAATCTTCAATGCAAGAACTTTAATGATGCATATACTCATGTAGCTACTTACCTAGATTGAGATATAAAGCACTTTCATCACCCCGAATGTGTCTTTGTGCCCTGATCCAGTCAATACCTCCCCACCCCAAGGGGCCCACTATCCTGACTCCATTCTCCATTAGGTGGCTTTGCCTGCTACTAGATTTCATAAAGGTGAGATCATAAAACAAACACACTTTCATGCCGTTCAAAATTATGTCTTTGAGGCTTGGCCATATCGTTGTACATAGCTCTAATTTCATCTTTTCGTATTGGTGTGGAGTTCTCTGCATTTTCTGCATTCTGTGTAATTTATGCCATATGCCATAGTTTATTTATCCATTCAGCCACTAAGGGCAATTGAATTATTTCTAGTTTGCTGCTATCCTGAAAACCATTGCTATCAACATTTTTAGATCTGCTTTGTGGACATAAGCACCCATTTCTGCTAGGTATATACCTGAGAGTTGGAGACCTCTGCTGTAGGAGTACATTTGCACTTAGTAGAAGTGCCAAAGTAATTGCATGGAGTTTACTTCTTGTATAACTCTACTAGTATACTAATAGTTTCTGAAAGTTCCCATTGCTCCAAGTCCCTGCTAGTTCTTGGCATTTTCAAACTTTTGAATATTTGCCATTATGGTGGATGAATTGATGATTATCTTGATATAGCTAATGACAATTCTCAGAGACCAAGTATAAACCCATCTGCAGAGGCAAGAGGGCATAAATGTCATTAAAGGTATTTCATGGGAAGTGGTGGCTTGTGGGCGTGTAAACTCAGAAGAAACCCAAGTGATGGTCTTTCAGAACAAGAGGGACAAGTCACGTGCTCAAAGGAGTCAAATATTTGGTATTTCTGTCTACCAGGGTATTGACCCTTGGTTATCATAATAACATCCCAGTCTCAGCATCCACAGTTCTTCACAGGGGGAAGAAAGACCTGCTGACACATTTCCTCAGGGCCCCCTTCATGTCCCTGTTCCTCAGGCTGTAGATGAAGGGGTTCAGTATGGGGGTGACCATGGTGTATATCACTGAGGCCACTGTCCCCTTTGAGGATGAGGGGGAGAAGGCAGAACTGAGGTACACGCCTAACCCTGTGTCATAGAATTAGGAAATGACCACTAGGTGAGACCCACAGATGGAAAACGCTTTGTACCTCCCCTCCACTGAGCACACATTCAATGTGGAGGAAATAATCTTAGTAAGAGTAAAGAATCCCAGTTACTGGAACAATAACCATCAGGCCCGTCACAGAATACAGCACAATGTAATTGCTGAGAGCATCAGAACAGGTGGACTCGGGCACCTCAGCCAGTTCACAGAAGAAGTGGGGTCTTTCCGTGTGTGTGTAGAATGAGAGATACAGCACCAGCAGACTCTGGAGGAGGGGAACAATGACACTGGCAATCCAAGAGACTAGAGCCAGCAAGTTACAGAAGTGCGGGTTCACCATGATTGTTTAGTGCAGGGGTGACAGATAGCCATAAATTTGTCATAGGCCATCATGACCAGGAGGAGGTTGTCCAAACACACAAAAACTGTGAAAAAATAGATCTGGGTAATGCAGTCAGCATAGGTTAGGTTATGGCTTTGCTCACTGTCTGGATGTTCATCAGCACTTGGGAACCATGGTGGTGTTGAGACAAATATCAGAAAAAGACAGGTGTGAGAGGAAGAAGCCCATGGGGGTGTGGAGGTGGAAGTTGAAGGTAACAGCCAGAATGATGAGTAGGTTCCCACACACCAAGACCAGGTACAAGGAGAAGAACAGCCCAAAGAGGAGTGGCTGGAGTTCTGGGTCCTCCGAGAGGCCCAGAGGAGGAATTCCAAGATACCTGTTTGGTTTCCTACATCCATGGAGCTGATAATTCTGCCGTGTAACTGACAAAGCAATGAATGGAATGGAGTCCACAAATGTAAAATATGTTTACCATATTAGTGACACCCCTCCCCCTCAAAAAACAGAAAAAACATAAACTTTGGCTAACAATTTAGCTTTCATTCAGTAGAAGCAATTACAAATGTCGTTATTTTATACAGGTAATATTTTCAGGGATAATCTCTTCCTTCCTTCTGATTGTTAGCACAATTTAATCTTTGCCTTCAAAATCTATCACTTCAAAAAAGAGTCCATCAGCCTCTGTGGTGTCTAGCTCAGCATCAGCCCCTTTCAGATGATTTGACCATTCTTCCTTTGGAGGTGCCAAAATTTGCCTCTTGGAAGATTCTGCCTTTTCTCACTTTCACTTAGTGTTCTAGCACAGCCATGTGTGTTGGTGGTGCCTTGGCCTCATTGCCCCCTGACAAGGACTAATTTGGTAAGATTGTGGTGTCTGGCTCAATCGGGACAATGAGCTTCACTGGAGAAACACTCAAATAAAACTCATATTTTAGTTAATAATCTGAGGGGGTGGACTTGATGGGACAAATCAACTAAGCTTCCGGGGTTGAGGCTAGCCATCGCTATACTTGCAAAGAAGGTAGCCTATGCTTCAGAACCAGTGTACTGAACTGCTAAGCTAGGTGTGGTAGTAAGGATCATGTCAAATTATAAATCCTAGAGCCTGACTCCTCTGCCACAAATCCTGGTTCTACTCTTTGCTAACCACTGCCAAGCTCTCTGATTTCTCAGTACCTCGGTTTCCTACTTGATGAAATCAGATTATTAATGGTACTTACTCCACAGAATGGTTGAGAGTGATAAATGAGTTTATTTATTTTATTTTATTTTTTGCTTTTTAGGGATGCACCCATGGCATATGGAGGTCCCCAGGCTAGGGGTCTAATTGGAGCTATAGCTGCCAGCCACAGCCACAGCCACAGCCACAGCCACAGCCATGCAGGATCCTTGACCCACTGAGAAAATCCTGGGATTGAACCCACAACCTCATGGTTACCAGTCAGATTCTTTTCCACTACACCGCAACAGGAACTCTGAGTTTATGTTTTAAAGAACAGTGCCTGGAACACTATGGAAACCTAGAGAAATCATGGATGAATATATTTTAGAAGTTGGGAAATGGCATCTGAAGATCTGAAGGCAGTGAGGTAAGTCCTTAGAGGAATGGGATATCATAGAGTACTTGGCATAAAATAATAGGGGAAGGAGAGAGAAATGGAAACAGATGGAATTAATGACCTTGGTTGTGAGGCTTCCAGGTTGGGGAGCAGCCCCTTAAGATTTCTTGTTGCCTTCTAACTCTCATTATGTTATGTATGCTTGTGTTTTCTGTTAGTGTTCCTTTTTCTATGGAAACTGCTTTCCCTTAGTTTCTACAAACCACATTCAAGAAAGCATTTACGGAGTTCCTGTCATGGCCCAGCGGAAGCAAATCTGACTAGGAACCATGAGGTTGCAGGTTTGCTCAGTGGGTTAAGGATCTGGTGCTTCTGTGATGATGTGTTGCTGTGGCATAGGCTGGCAGCTGTAGCTCCGATTGCACCCCTAGCCTGGGAACTTCCGTATGCCCTGGGTGCGGCCATAAAAGCAAAAAAAAAAAAAAAAAGGAAAGAAAAAAGTGCTGCCATTTGCAACAACATGGGCAGACATTATGCTAAGTGAAGTAGACAATCACAGAAAGACAAATTCTGCATGATTCTACTTATATGATTCATCTAAAATAGTCAAATTCATAAAATCATATAGTGGAAAGCTGATTGCCGGGGGCTGGCAGGAGAGGGAAATAATATGAGAATTACTCATAAAACGGCATAAAATTTCAGTGAATCAAGATGAACAAGCCCTACAGATGTGCTGTACAACAGTGTACCTACAGTCAATTATAATATATGAATATTTCAAAATCTGTTAAAAAGGTAGATCTCATATTAAGTGTTGCTTCCACAATCAAAAAATTAACTGAGAAAATAAGAATACCATCAGATTCTTGCTATAGAAGACCCAATTCTCCCTAAAATCACTCAGTCATTTGAATGCATTTGATGATTATAAACTCACATGTCAATAGAGGTTAATTTAACACGTCTGTGGGAATGTAAATGGTGCAGCCACTGTGGAGAGCAGTATGGAGGTTCTCTAAAAAAAAACTAACATAGAGTTACTGTATGATCCTGTAGTCCCACTCCTGGGCATATATCTGGAGAAAACTATCATTTGAAACGATGCATGCACCCCAATGTTCACTGCAGCAGCGTTTACTGTAGCCAAGACATGGAAGCAACCTAAATGTCCATCAACAGATGAATGGACAAGGAAGAAGTGGTACATATATACCGTAGAATATTACTCGGCCATAAAAAGAATGATAATGCCATTTGCAGCAACATGGACCTAGAAATTATCATATTAAGTGAAGGAAGTCATGTAAAGACAAATATCATATGACATCGCTTATATGTAGAATCTAAAAAATGATTCCACATAGACAAATGTGATACAAATGAACTGTGTTTACAAAACAGATGCAAAGACATAGAAAACATAGTTACCAAAGGAATGTGGGAGAGATAAATTTGGAGTTTGAGATTAACATATACACACTATATATAATAGATAACCAACAAGGATCTGCTCTATAGCACAGGGAACTATCTTCAGTGTTTTATAATAAACTATACTGCAAAAGGATATGAAAAGAATATATATATGCATACATGCATACATGCATAACTTAATCACTTTGCTGTACACATAAAACTAATACACACACACAGAGTAAGTCTGAATTTTTTATTAAGATGTATGAAACTGTAAACTCAGGAGGAGGAGTAAGGTTGAGATTCTTCCTGAGAAGGGGCAGGACCCAAATCCTATGAAGGAGATCTCTTGTAGTCCTGTACCGTTAATATTAACAAACCCTCAGAGGCTGAGATAATATGGGCCTATTTGGCTAATTATGAGCTCTGGGCATTGAACTCTCAAGCCCACACTCCTGTAAATAAGCAGCCTGTGCCCTGCAACATTTCAGTTTGTTGGTCCCAGTCCAGCTGGATCAGTACATGTGTCATCTCCTGTCATGGTCATTGTCTTCATCAAGGAGTCCATCTGACTCTGTCTTCCTGTCTGTCCTGAGAACAGAACCTGAACCTTCATCACTCACCCAGCCTGGGAAGGGCAATTGATCATCATTCCTTTGTCATGCCCCAGCACAAAGGCAGTGCCCTTCAGTGAGTACCACTGGAGATACTGAGTACAGGAGGGACTGGGGCAGGATGGTTTCTTCATCATCAGGATAAGCAGGACAGTTGGAGGATGAGCGAGTAGGGCACCAATATGCAGTCAGCTCAGAGGCATATGAAGTTGATGCTGTTGGTCTCAGTGAGAAGTCTTATTTCTGCTTTCCTCCCATACTGGCTCTAGGTTCTGTTGGCATCTCTCTCACCAGAGCAGGAAATGAGGCCGTCTAAACTGTCCCCTAAACATTCCAAAATGATCATGAAGGTGCTGATGAGGATGATGCCAGATGATCATATACGTGGTATCGTGAATATTTATTAAAGATTCCCAAGGGCCAGGCTCTGAATTAAGTGCTCCACGTAGCTTATTTCTTTTCATCTGCATAGTCACTCCTCATATATATGTGTACAGGTTATTATTCTTTTACAGATGAGGAAAAGATGATAGGTTTTTTTATTGTAACTTGCACCAGATCATGGGATAGAATGAGATGATGCCAGCTTTGAATCAAACAGCCTGACTCCAGACACAGACACCTGGCCATCATTGTCCCTTTGCCAACCCAGTCATTTCACTTCTCTGGCCATTCCATCAAGCATCTCTAGTTACTGTGATCTTCACTTTGGAGGTTACCGGTAAACCACAGTGGAGAGCCGTGGGTGGCACCAACCGTAGAAAGGATGGCTGAGATCATAGGCAGGATCACAGAAATCATTGGCTCATAACAGCTGAGGGCAGATCTCTGCTCCTGGATATTGCCTCACCTGTGCACTTCCTCCTCCATTCTTTTAATTCAGCCTTCTCCATTTAAATTGGAGACATAACATCATCCATACTCAGGAGACCAGAAACAGAGACGATGTACAGAAGATGTGCCATTGGCTAAGACCTGTGGATCTCTGGTTTAAACTTCCGGAGTTGTATTAGTGTGAAGAAGTTAACTACCTGTGACTCAGAGATCCACCATATAATTTTAAATCCTATCTGCTGCATTTATTATCTAGTGAGCTGGAGCAAGTTCTTAGTATCTCAGAGCATCGACATTGTCATCCGAGTTGACTTCGGTTTGATACGACCTCACTGAGTAAGAAACAGGGAATGGACACTGTCTATGTGGGTAAATATGGGATGGATGCATAAACTAAGGGCAAACTTTTTGATGAAAATATTATTATTATTTTTTATTTTCCCACTGTACAGCAAGGGGGTCAGGTTATCCTTACATGTATACATTACAATTATATTTTTCCCCCACCCTTTGTTTTGTTGCAACATGAGTATCTAGACATAGTTCTCAATGCTATTCAGCAGGATCTTGTAAATCTATTCTAAGTTGTGTCTGATAAGCCCAAGCTCCCGATCCCTCCCACTCCCTCCCTCTCCCCCTCCCATCAGGCAGCCACAAGTCTTTTTTCCAAGTCCATGATTTTCTTTTCTGAGGAGATGTTCATTTGTGCTGGATATTCGATTCCAGTTATAAATGATATCATATGGTATTTGTCTTTGTCTTTCTGGCTCATTTCACTCAGGATGAGATTCTCTAGTTCCATCCATGTTGCTGCAAATGGCATTATGTCATTCTTTTCCATGGCTGAGTAGTATTCCATTGTGTATATATACCACTTCTTCCGAATCCAATCATCTGTTGATGGACATTTGGGTTGTTTCCATGTCCTGGCTATTGTGAATAGGGCTGCAATGAACATGCGGGTGCATGTGTCTCTTTTAAGTAGAGTTTTGTCCGGATAGATGCCCAAGAGTGGGATTGCGGGGTCATATGGAAGTTCTATGTATAGATTTCTAAGGTATCTCCAAACGGTTCTCCATAGTGGCTGTACCAGTTTACATTCCCACCAACAGTGCAGGAGGGTTCCCTTTTCTCCACAGCCCCTCCAGCACTTGTTATTTGTGGACTTATTAATGATGGCCATTCTGACTGGTGTGAGGTGATATCTCATGGTAGTTTTGATTTGCATTTCTCTTATAATCAGCGATGTTGAGTATTTTTTCATGTGTTTGCTGGCCATCTGTATATCTTCCTTGGAGAAATGTCTATTCATGTCTTTTGCCCATTTTTCCATTGATTGATTGGCTTTTTTGCTGTTGGGTTGTATAAGTTGCTTATATATTCTAGAGATTAAGCCCTTGTCGGTTGCATCATTTGAAACAATTTTCTCCCATTGTGAAAGTTGTCTTTTTGTTTTCTTTTGGGTTTCCTTTGCTGTGCAAAAGCTCGTCAGTTTGATGAGGTCCCATGGGTTTATGTTTGCTCTAATTTCTATTGCTTTGGGAGACTGACCTGAGAAAATATTCATGAAGTTGATGTCAGAGAGTGTTTTGCCTATGTTTTCTTCTAGGAGTTTGATGGTGTCCTGTCATATATTTAAGTCTTTCAGCCATTTTGAGTTTATTTTTGTGCATGGTGTGAGGGTGTGTTCTAGTTAAATATTATTAATTTTGATAACCCTAAGGTTCACGTCATTTGGCCAAAGTATCCTGTGATCTGACATGTAATTTTGAATGAATACCTGACATAACATTTTATTTTTGTCCCTACACAAGTAGATACTGAACACTTAGACGGAAGTGGCCGAGTCACATTGATTTCTCTCTCTCTCTTTCTTTCTCTTTCTTTCTTTCCTTCTGAATGGCCACACCTATTGCAAATGGACGTTCCCAGGCTGGGGGTCGAATTGGAGCTGCAGCTGGGCCTATACCACAGCCACAACAACATCAATCCGAGCTGAGTCTGCGACCCATGCCCAGCTTGCATCAATGCTTGATCCTTAACTCCCCAGGTATGATAACTATTGAGTAGACCCTTCTTTGGGTCACAGAAACACAGAATAATCAATATGGCTTGCACACACTGATGCTTTCTTGCCTGTGCTTATGGGATGCCCCCTAGGACAAGAGACAAGATAAAATGGTACTTGCCTGTGTGTATGTCATGGACTCTCAATGGGATCTATTATTTTCCACTTAATAGCTCCATGACATTTAATTACTCAAAGAATAACACAGTGATTTTCATAAATATTAAAAAGAAATGGCAGAAGGAGCAGGGGAAGGTATGTTTTATCTTGTGGGCTCAGACACATTTTAGGATTCTAAGTTGGAGTTCCCATAATGGTGTAGTGGAATCAAATCTGAGTAGGAACCATGAGGTTGCAGGTTTGATCCCTAGCCTCGCTCAGTGGGTTATGGATCTGACATTGCTGTGAGCTGTGGTGTAGGTTGCAGGTGCGCCTCAGATCCCACGTTGCTGTGGCTCTGGGGTAGGTCAGCTGCTACAGCTCTGATTAGACCCCTAGGCTGACAACCTCCAAATGCTGTGGGTTCGGCCCTAAAAAGAGACAAAAAGACCAAAAAAGAAAAAGAAAAAGGATTCCAAGTCATTCTATGTGCATGCCCTGGGAAAAGAGACCCTTCAGATTTTCTGCCATATAACCAATTACATATACACAATGGAATGCTCCTCAGCCCTAAAAAGAACAAAAGAATGGCATTTGCAGCAACATGTGTGCAACTAGGAATTCTCATACTAAGAGAAGTAAGTCAGAAAAAGAAAGACAAACACCATATGATATCACTTATGTGTGGATCTAAAATATGACACAAATGAACCTATCTACAAAACAGAAACAGGCTCACAGACATGGAGAACACACTTGGGGTTGCCAAGGGGGAGAAGGGAAGGAGTGGGAAGGACACCGAGTCTGGGGTTGGTAGATGCAAAGTATTACATTTAGAATAGATAAACAATGAGGTCTTACTGTACAGCACAGGGAACTATATCCCATCTCTTGGGATAGAACATGATGGAAGATAGTATGAGAAAAAGAATGTATATATATGAATGACTGGATCACTGTACTGTACAGCAGAAATTGGCACAACACTGTAAATCAACTATTCTTTAAGTAAAACTATAATCAAATAAAAGATTATTAAAACTCTCTTAGGGTTGCATTTCATCCATAAACCCACTATTCCAAAAATAATTATAATTCTGATACAAAGCAAGGACCAAATGTTTAAGTTCCTCCACTCTAAGATGCCCCACATCTGTGGAGCTGGCTGTTATTGTCTCAATTTCCAGATAAAGAACACCAGCACATAGAGGCTGAGGCATTTATACACACATCTGTGACTTAGGATACTGAGCCAGTGGTTTTAGGGGCACTGGTGGCACTAATATGATGGATTATAGATTTCCTAGGATAACAATGCACTTTAGAGTCCGGTTTGAAAACCTGAGATATGGAAATATCATTTCCTTGTTAAGGCCAGGGATCGAACCTGCATCCTCATGGATACTAGTCAGGTTCTTAACCTACTGGTCACAATGATTGAGAAGTGCACTGTACGCTAATGCCATCTATGGGGTAATGAGGTTGTGACTTTGCATTTACTAACATATAGTTACCAAAATTTGAAGTCTACAAGAGTAAGGATTTTTTTTCTCTTTTTGGCAGGACCTGCTGCATGAAGATCCCAGGCCAGGGACTGAACCCATGCCACCGCAGAGTCCTGAGCTCCAACCATGGCAATGCTGTATTCTTAACCCGCTGCACCATCAGGGAACTCCCGGCTAGACTGAGTTTAGATGTTACAGTTGAAAAGTTTTTTTCTAGGTTTTTTGACATGTAATTGATATGTAGCACCATATAAATTTAAGGTGTACTGTATAATGACCTAGGAAACATTTTATGAAATGATTACCACAATAAATTAATATCCATCATTGTATATAGAGAGAAAAAGTAAAAAGCATTTTTTTCTCGATATTTCTTAGGATTTGCTCTCCTACCTTTCAAATATACCACTGAACAGTGTCAACTATAGTCATTGTGTTGTACCTTATACCCCTAGTACTTTGTATCATATATATGGAAGGGTGTACATTTTGACTCGTTTCATCCAATTTCTCCACTCCCCACCCCCACCCCCAGCTTTTGGAAACTACACATCTTACCTCTTTTTCTCTGAGTTTAGGGTTTGTTTGTTTGATTTTAGATTCCACATATAAGTGAATTACATGACTTGTTTTTATCTGACTTATTTTGCTTAGCCTAATGCCTTCAAGGTCCATACATGTTGTCAGAAATGGCAGGATTTCCTTCCTTCTTATGGCTGAATCGTGTGCCATTGTGTGTATATATCATGTTTTCTTCCTCTACTCACCCACTGATGGACACTTAGGTTGTTTCCATATCTTGGCTGTTGTAACTAATGCTACAATGAACAGGGGTGCATGTAACTTTTCCTATTAGTGTTTTCATTTCCTTAAGATGAATACCCAAAAATGGAAAAGCGAATCACAGGGCAGTTTTATTTATTTTTTTTAAATTTTATTGGTGTATAGTGGACTTACAAAGTTGTGTTAGTTCAGGTGTTCAGCAAAATAAACCATATATATATATATATATATATATATATATATATATATATATATATCCATTCCTTTTCAGATTCTTTTCCCCTATTCTAATATTGAATAGATTTTCTTGTGCTAGACATGTTACCTGTCTATTTTATATAGAGTGGTGTCTATATGTCAGTCCCAATACCCCATTTGTCCCAAAAGCATGTTTCCCCTTTAACCATAAGGGTGAGGAATTTCCACAGTGGCCAAATAAATTTCCATTCCCACCAGTGGTGCACAGGTTTCCCTTGAAAAGACTTTTAAAAGACAACCCACATATTGAGCATACATTTTTAGAAATAAGGGAAATCAGAAAGTCAAAGAATAATAAAAACCCATGAAGATAAAAGACACGTAAAAAAACCTTTCTAGGAGTTCCCATTGTGGCACAGCAGAAACAAATCCAACTAGGAACCATGAGGTTGTGGGTTCGATCCCTGGCTTCACTCAGTGGGTAGAGGATCCTGCACTTCTATGAGCTATGGTGTAGGTTGCAGATGTGTTTCAGATCTTGCATTGCTGTGGCTGTGGCATAGGCCTGCGGCTACAGCTCCAATTAGACCCCTAGCTGGGGAACCTCCATATGCCAAGGGTGTGGCCCTAAAAAAACAACATAGAAGGCCTCCCCAACAAAAACCCCCAAAACCTCTTTCTAATTATGAACATTTGACTTTTATTTAGAGTCCAGATAACATAGTTCTAGGAATATCTAGATTATCAACATTCTAAGTCAAAACAAATTCTTGTGCTATATCTGAATAAATTAAGGCTGATTCTAAGTGTACTAATTAGAATGACTTTTTTTCAAAAAGGGAGAGGGATATTTCTTTTTTATATAACTTTTATGTTTTTATTAAAGTTTAGTTGATTTACAATGTTGTGCTTTTTCTTACTCAATATATTTCATTAAAAGAATAGACTGTCCTTTGCCATGATCAGGGATTTGTTTTCTCTAAATTTCCTTGCTCCTCTAACATTCTTTAGGCCAATGTATAGAAAGAGGTGAATAACGCAGAATCCAGTGAGAAAGGAGCTGTACGAAAACTGGATTTGGGACATTGTGAAATAGTGCTGAAGGTACCAGGGTGTATGACCCCAAGTGTGAATATTGGCTTGTAAATTTCCTGAATCCAAAATATGCACATAGTAGGACTGCATGCTCATTTACCTGTTTCCTTTCTTTCAAACCTCTCTCTCTTCTTTTTCAAAAGGTGTCAGAGCTACACGGGACCACAAAATCTAACGAGTGTCTCAGAATTCTTGCTCCTGGGACTCTCAGAGGATCCGGACCTGCAGCCCTTCCTCCTTGGGCTGTTCCTGTCCATGTACCTGGTCACCATGTTGGGGAACCTGCTCATTGTCCTGGCTGTTGCCTCTGACTCCCACCTCCACACCCCCATGTACTTCTTCCTCTCCAACCTGTCCTTGGCTGACATGGGCTTCACCTCCACCACTGTCCCCAGGATGATTGTGAACATCCAGACTCACAGCAGAGTCATCTCCTATGCTGGCTGCCTGACACAGATGTCGTTTTTTATGCTTTTTGGATGTTTGGATAGTCTCCTCCTGACTGTGATGGCCTATGACAGGTTTGTGGCCATCTGTCACCCCCTACATTACTTGGTCATCATGAACCCACGTGTCTGCAGCTTGTTAGTGTTGGTATCACTCCTCACCAGCCTTTTGGTCTCTCAGATGCACAGTTTGGTGGTGGTAAAAGTTGCCTACTTCAGAGATGTGGAAATTTCTCATTTCTTCTGTGATCCTTCTCAACTCCTCAACCTAGCCTGTTCTGACCCTTCCACCAATACCATAGTCATGTATTGTGTGGGTGGCATCTCTGGTTTTCTCCCTATCTCAGGGATCCTTTTCTCTTACTCTAAAATTGTTTCCTGCATTCTGAGAGTCTCCTCATCAGGTGGGAGGTACAAAGCCTTCTCCACCTGTGGCTCTCACCTGACAGTTGTGTGTTTATTTTATGGAACAGGCCTTGGGGTGTACCTCAGTTCAGCTCTCTCACTTTCCCCCAGGAAGGATGCAGTGGCCTCAGTGGTATACACTGTGGTCACCCCCATGCTGAAGCCCTTCATCTACAGTCTGAGGAACAGGGACATCAAAAGGGCCATGAGGAGGTTCCTTGGCCAAACGATCTAATTTCAGTATGTGGGTGTCACCCATTTGGAGTGTACTTTGGGAAATGTAGAAACATTAAACATGTAGACTTGAAATTCTCCCTCTCTTATGTCATCCTTTTTGTAGCTCCTATGGCCTTTGCTGTTCTCCTTGCTTAGCACCTGACTCTTGCTTCTTTTGTTGTTTCTTTAATGGGACTGAGGTAGAGTTCTAGGATCTTTGCAAATCATAACCATCACATGACAGAATACTTGCTGCACATCTGAAGGTAAGACAACATTATAAATCAACTATGCTCCAATATAAAATAAAAATTAAGGAGCTCCTGAGTTCCCTGGTGGCTCAGTGGGTTAAGGATCTGGCATTGTCACGGCTGTGGTGTGGCTTGCGGCCCAGGAATTTATTCATGCTGCAGGTGTGGCAAATAAAATAAAAGCATACACACAAAGTAAAATAATAAAATTAAAGGAAGACTTCCTGTCATGGCTCAGTGGTTAACAAACCCAACTAGGAACCATGAGGTTGTGGGTTTGATCCCTGGCCTTGCTCATTGGGTTAAGGATCCAGTGTTGCCATGTGACGAGGTCTGCTTGTCTACCCAGGTCCTAAAGTCAGTGATGCCACAGAAATAAGAAGAAAGAGACACAGAAATAGAGAGGGGATCAGGGGGCTTCAGCCTTCAAGAGGCAGTAGCAACCCTCTGACCCAACTCATGGTCTTTATTTACTATGTTCTACTTCCTTGTACGTGCAGGGGATACATCAGTATTTTACTTCAAATAGATGGATAGCAAGATATGCTAGCATAGTTATTCCTAAGCACATAAATAAACTAATCATAAATGTTTTAGCCCTCCCAGGCCATAATTTGTTGTTTGCTTCAAGCCATCTATGGCCTCTCCCACAAATCCCCCAAGGCTCCAGTCCTGAGAATGTCAGAGCTGATGGTTTTCCATCAGCAAGATCAATGCTTCAGCAATCTTGTTTTCCACATGCCATTCTTTGATGTTGTTCTCATTCATTTTGCCTCAAGGGTCATGAGAGAGTCACAAGACTTTGTATAGACAGACTTCTACAGCCACTCTATGGCACCAGTCTTTTCTTTCCATTCTTCATTACATCACATATTCATGCCTCCAACAGCCATGAGCTGTGGTGTAGGTTGCAGACACAACTCAGATATGGCATTGTTGTGGCTGTGGCTTGGGCTGGCAGCTGCAGCTCTGATTGGAACCCCAGCCTGGAAACCTCCAAATACTGTGGGTGCAGCCCTAGAAAAGACAAAAAGGCAAAAAAATATATAATAATTAAAGAGGAGTTCCTGTTGTGGTGTAGCAGAAATGAATCTGACTAGTATACATGAGCTCGTGGGTTTGATCCCTGGACTTGCTCAGTGGGTTGGGCATCTGGCATTGCTGTGAGCTGTAGTATAGGTTGCAGATGCCAATCAGATCTAGCATTGCTGTGGCTGTGGCTTAGGCCAGCAGATGTAGCTCCAATTCAAACCCTAGCCTGGGAACTTCCGCATGTTGGGGATGTGGCCCTAAAAAGCAAAATAAATAAATAAATAAATAAATAAATAAATAGTGAGTAAGGATAGCGTTCCTAAGATTCTTAATAAACTGAAATTGCCTTTGGTTTTTGCATGATTATGCTTATTTTGAATTACTTTTTAACCATGGTCATCACACCCACCTAGAGCATGTTCCATATGCCCTTCTAATTTATTCAACTAAACTGGTGGATTTTCATTCTGTGCTAGAACAGTGTAAAAAATAATTCACTCTGTGCATTCTTGACAGCTCTTGATCTCAGCTTAAATTTTCACAGAGAATTTCAATACATTTTCTCAATTTCTTACAGGGTTAATTTTGGGTTTGATAGTTATAATTATATGAATGTTTTGTGGGAAGAACTTTTCTTTCTTTCTCTTTCTCTCTTTGGCCACACCTGTAGGATATGGAAGTTTGCAGGCCAGGATTGGAATGTGAGCCACAGCTGGCACCTACACCACCATAGTGGCAGTGCCAGGTCTTTAACTCACTGCACCACAGTGGGGCCTTCAAGCTGTTCTCTTTTAGATGCTAGTGTAATTCTAAAAATTTCATGGATTCTTCTTGGAGTGATGAAAATATTCTAGAATTGGATCATGGTGATGCTTGTACAACTCTGTGAATATACTAAAAACTATTGAATTGTATACATTAGATGGGTGAATTTTATGGAGTGTGAATATCTCAATAATGTTAAAATTAAAAAAAAATTCCCAGATGACTAGCAAATGGGGTAACTTGCACCTACATTTCAACTTGTTACACAGGGCAGCTTTTTCTGTCCAAATCATTTAAAGTCCCCTCTTCTGGATAGTACCCCAATCTATTACCAGTTCTGGAACTGTGAAGAACAGAACAGCAGACATTATTCTCGAGGTAGATGCACATTGTTTGTAAGCAAAAATAGATACATTGTTTTTTGTTTTATGCTGGTTTTTTATTCCGGCATTATTGAGACATAATTGACATCATAATTTTCTACATAGCTTTAATGTGTACACTATCATTCTTGCAAAATGTTTACCAAATTAATTAACACATCCTTTACCTCAGGATTAATTAACACCTCCTTTACCTCAGCTAATTACCATATTTTTTGTGTGCTTTTGTTAGGGTAAGAAAAATACCTCTACTCTCACAGCAGTTTCAAGTATGCAACACCGTAGTGTTAGCCATTGTCACCATGATGTACATTAAATCCCTGCAATTTCTTCATCTGTCACTCAAACCTCATCTCCTCATTCTTATCACCTCTCAGCCCCAGGCAACCACCATTCTACACTGTTTCTATGAGTTCAATATTCTCAGAATCTGCATAAACCAGGTCCTACATTTGTTGTCTTTCTCTGTCTGACTTCATTTCACTTAACGTAATGTTCTCAATTTCATCCATTATCTACCAAGTGGCAGGAATTCCTTCTTTCCTATTGCTGTATAATATTCCATTTTGTGTACTACTAGTATGTCACATTTCTTTTTTCAAAAAATTTTATTTGAATATATAGTTGACTTACAAAGTTGTGTTATTTTTTTTAATTCTTGCACTGATTGCTTTTTATCTTACTGACTTCTGCTCTTAATTTCTTTTTTTAATTTTTAAGTTGATCTTTAAAATTTTATTTTTATTAGAGTATAGTAGATTTACAATAGTATGCTAATTTCTGCTATATTTTTTAATTTTAGGTATATCACATTTCTTTATCTTTCATCATCATCATTCATCATCAATGGACACTAGGTTGTTTCCTTCTTCTTTTTTCTTGGCTATTGTGAAAGTTGCTGTAATGAATATACCAATTGAGCTATCTTTTTCTGATAGTTACAACATCTATCTCCTTTGGAAAAATACCCAGAAGTGGAATTGCTGTGTCATGTGGCCTGAGGTGGGAGGAGGCACTCTCCTACTGTTTTAGAAACCAGGGGGTTTGTTTAGGACTGGGTGAAAAGGAGCAATGGACTGGGGTCTTCATCAAATGGAGAGAATGTTCCACCCATTTTCTAGATTGTCACCAGGGAATTTTTTTTAATATAATTTTTTTTTATTTTCCCACTGTACAGCAAGGGGGTCAGGTTATCCTTACATGTATACATTACAGTTACATTTTTTTCCCCACCCTTTCTTCTGTTGCAACATGAGTATCTAGACAAAGTTCTCAATGCTATTCAGCAGGATCTCCTTGTAAATCTATTCTAAATTGTGTCTGATAAGCCCAAGCTCCCGATCCCTCCCACTTCCTCCCCCTCCCATCAGGCAGCCACAAGTCTTTTCTCCAAGTCCATGATTTTCTTTTCTGAGGAGATGTTCATTTGTGCTGGATATTAGATTCCAGTTATAAGTGAGACACATGCACCCGCATGTTCATTGCAGCACTATTCACAATAGCCAGGACATGGAAACAACTCAAATGTCCATCGACAGATGATTGGATTCGGAAGATGTGGTATATATACACAATGGAGTACTACTCAGCCATAAAAAAGAATGACATAATGCCATTTGGAGCAACATGGATGGAACTAGAGAATCTCATCCTGAGAGAAATGAGCCAGAAAGACAAAGACCAGGAAATTTTTATTGAGATCAGGTGGTGCAATGAATTTGATATTATGAATTGGTAAATGAACAGGAACTGAGTCTTGAAGTGCTTGGAGTCAAAGTCCCAATAGATGATGATGCCTGTGTGAGTGACAGCATCTGAGATGCTCTCAATAATTCCAACTCCTGGTTTTCATGCCCTTGTGTATTTCCCTCTCACTGAGTGTGAGATGGACATAGTGACTTGTTTCCAACAATAAGAATGTGGAAGAAATATTGGGGTGTCATTTCTGGGAATGAGAATTGAGCAGACAATAAAGCTGGCTTTCTTCATCTTGCCTCTCTCTTGCTCTTGCGTTGCTTAGGTTGATAAAACCCAACTGCCATGTTGTGACCATCAAGAGGCCCATGTGTCAATGAACCATGGTAATTCTGGACAATATCCTGTTTACATGTGAATCCTACCAAGAGTCATCTTGGACGTGGTCCTAAGTGGAACTTCGATTCCTACAGCACTGGCTGACACCTCGATTGCAACCTTCTGAGGTGTTCTCTGAAATATTTAGTGAAGTATCAGTTAGAAAGTTAATATGCAAAATTCAATAGTATTCTAGTGCACCACTATAATTCAATTAGAGCAAAAACTTAGAGAAGTCTTTCAAATATGCAAACAAACAAACAAAAACCTTGAAAATATCCACCATATAAAAGGCCAAACTGAGCAAGGGCTAAGGAAATGAAAATAAGAAGTTATCCTTAGAGTCAAATGAGCAAATGGAAAGAGTATCATATCCTTCATAGAGAAGACCTAAAGCTGTAAAGATTTCATGCTTAATACAACAGATTTATAGATATCAAACTCACACACTGAGTGCTTTGATTTTTTAAAGCATGAAGTTTTTTCAGTTTAATTTAATATCAATTTTACATTGGAGTATACTTGATTTACAATGTTGTGTTAATTTCAGGTGTACAGTAAAGTGAGTCGGTTATACACATCATAATTTTATATTAAGATCCTGCAGATTGGAAGTAAGAACTAAGGAATACAGTGGAATTGCCTCCTGAAAAGAGGAAGAACAGAGACCCTTCCAAGGACCTTCACCTTTCTTATATTTTTCCACACCCATTAATATTAGCAAGTCTCCAGAGACTGGGACCACATGGGCTCATTGGCTAATTCTGAGTTTTGTGCACTGAGCCCTCAGGTCACACCAGTGTGCATAATTGCTGCTGCCTGCCCATTAGTTTGCCAGTTCTAATAGTGTGGTTCTTTATCTGTGTCTCTTCCATTTGTGGGCACCTGCATTTGAAGTTCCCAGCCTGATGTCTTCCTGCAAATCCTGAGACTTCATCACACACCAGGCATACTCCTTGTTCATGGTCCAGCATAGAAGCAGCCCATCCCAGTAAGTACTGAGTAAGCCTGTGATTGAAAGAGGGACTGTGAGGTGGCTGCCAAGGTGGGGGGAGTGGAATGGACTGGGAGTTTGTGGCTAGTAGATGCACATTATTGCATTTGGAGTGGACAAGCAATGAGATCCTGGTGTATAGCACAGGGAACTATATCCAACATCTTGTGATGGAACATGATGGAGGATAATATGAGGAAAAGGAATGTATAAATATGTATAAATGGGTCACTTTGCTGTACAGCAGAATTGAGAGAACATTGTAAATCAACTATAATAAGATTTTTAAAAAGAAAAGATAAATAAGAGAAAGAAAAAAAGAGGGAGCGTTAGGATGATTACTCCCTCCTCAAGGGAATAAACATGATAATTGTGGCAGAAAGCCGAGAGGGTACCAATATTACAACATTTCATAATAAATCCCTATGAAATTTATGTTCTGCGTTCTGGTTGGGGTGTGAGAAATCTCATTCTGAGTTTGGCATACACCCTCTCTGGCTCTGCCTCTGGCTGCCATCTCCCACCAGAGCAGCCCCTGGGTCTTTCTAAAATTCCCCCTGAGAATGTCAAGTGATCATGAAGGAATGATGAAAATGGGGAAGATGGCATCAACTATAGCATCATATACTGTTTCTAAGTGATTCCTAAATGTCATGCTCTAGCATATGTGTTTTATGTAACTTGTTTGATTTCATGTGTATAACCTCTCCCAAACTACAAGGGCACACATCATTATTCTCCTTTTTAATAAGAGGAAAGGAGCACAGCATTTGATGTAACTTGTGCCAGGTCCTGAGTTAGAAAAGGTTGAATCCATGTTGAAGCCAGTCTTTCTGGGCAGACTAACTGCAGACACAGGGTATCTGGGCAGACTTCCCCCTGCCCACCCAGAGTCATGTCACTTCCAGGTCAGTCCTTCCCTTTGGAGTTTTCTGGAGCATATAGTGGAGGGCAATAGGGAACATTTTCCACATCAGCTACAGGAAAGTTGTAGAGATACAGGCAAAGTCACAGAAAGAATTGGCACTGGAAATTTAAGGGTAGATCTCTCTGCTGATCTTGCTCCTGGATTTTACTTTGAGTGTTCACTTCCTGGTCCATACTCATAATCAGCCCACTCAATCCAAAAGGAGATGTAAGGCAGAGTCTTTGTGTTCACTCCTGCTCAGGAAAATGAAAACATTGAAAACAATATGTCTCAAATGTATTTGTGATTAGCCCTCTGTACCTTTGCCTAAAACATTCGGAAAACCTGGAAAGAGTGAAATTTAATGTGTGAGACTCAGAGACTGACAACTTCATTTTGAATCCTGTGTGCTTTCCTTATTCTTTGGGCAATTTCTTGGTCTCTCTGGGAGTTAGGATTGTCAACTGAGTTGATGCCTCATTGAGAAAACTCCCCTTAATTAGGACTAAGCAAATAATGTTTGTCCTCTATGCAATAACTATGTGATGGATGCATAAAGTAAGTGCAAAATAAATTTCATATATTTTGTTGGTAACAATGACAAGGCTAATTCTTATATTATTAGATTTGAATGTCTGGTGATCTGGTATTATGGCTTTCCTACATCCATGAGAGGACTTTTTTTTATTTGTTTACATAAGTACATCTTCATATTGAAGAGAAATGACCAAGGGTCACCTATTTCTTTCTCTTTTTTTATAAATTGAAAGTTTTAAAAGATTCTTTTTTATTATTAATTTTTAAAAATTAGTATAGTTGATTTACAATGTTCTTCTAATTTCTGCTGTACAGCAAAGTGACCCAGGGGTGTGTGTGTGTTTGTGTGTGTGTGTGTACATATATATACATATATATATATGTATATATATTTCTCACACCCAAACCAGAACCAAGAATATAAATTTCATAGGGATTTATTATGAAATGTTGTATATTGGTACCCTCTCGACTTTCTGCCACAATTATGTTTATTCTCTTGAGGAGGGAGTAATCGTCCTAACACTCCCTCTTTCTTTCTTTCTTTTTAATTTATTTTTTATATGAATACATTAATATATAAATATGTAAATTATAATATATAATTTTTCTCATATTATCTTCCAAACTCAGGGCTCACCTATTTCTGATTCCCCAGAGCTTACACCTTGTTGGCAGAGAGGAGGCACCAAGAATTTTAAAAACCTAGTTATAGTGTTGAATAGACCCTTCCATTTTCATAGAAACAAAGTGTGGGCAATAGGGCTTCCTTCCATCCACTGGATCATGCATGTCAGTGTTTTCATCCTTTTCAGGAATGTCCCATAGGACCAGGGACAAGATAAAATAGTGCTTATTTGTAACTAGAGCATGGACTTTCTATGGTCACCTATTATTTTCCATGTAATAGAATCTGCAGCATTAAGTGATTGAAAAACCACTCAAGACATTAGCATAAAATGGGGGGAAAGAGTCAGAAAAGAAGGGGACCGTACCTCTTGCTGCAGAGGCTGAGACACATTTTAGTGTTTCATGTCAGTCCATGCTCCAGTGCTCCAAGACAGGAAAGTCTTCCACATTTCCACCTTTTTTTTGGATTGGATTTTATTAATAAACACACAGGCCCAAAAATTATTGAAATTTATTTACTCAAAATGACCAAATATTGATTAAGTTCCAAACTTCCCTTAGGGATCACACATGGTCTAGCTTTGGATATAGACTTTCCATTTCCAAGAAGCTCAGAGAGGAGGAGACATTTACACACATATAGGGGGTGAAAGACCCAGGACTCTAAAGTTGAAGTGCCTTTTCCTGTACCAGTTGTCAGTCACTTCCACTGCAGCTAAAATGCATTTAACTTTCCTTTTCTTTTTCTCCCTTCCTTCCCTTTATTTCTTTCTTCCTTTCTTCCTTTCTTTCTTTTGGTTGCCCCTGCAGCGTGAGGGAATTCCTGGGCTAGGGATTGAACCTGGGCCCCAGCAGTGACCTGAGCTGCTTCAGTAACAATACCTTAACCTGCTGTGCCACAAGGAGACTTCCAAAAGTGTTTCTTTTCAAACCAACTTTGGTCCCAGATGTGAAATAAAGGTAGAAGAGTTGATTCATCATCTTTTGGTTCAGTGAGGGCAACTGTGAATTCTAGGAATGCAGCAATATTTTACAGGGTCCATGATGGGACTACATTGTGGATGGTGGGGTTTTCTACAAACACTCATGTTTTTCTGTCCAGCTTTGGAATCTGCAGTTGAAAAGATTTCCTATACAAAATGAAAATGTCATGTGCAGCTAACATGAAAATATCACAAGACAGACTTCATGGATGTTTTCGAATGATACCTTAATAAAAGAGGATGCAGTTTCTATAAAGTGATTTTTGTATTGAAACAAATATAGGCAATTAATATAAGTAAAATTGAACACGCACCAATTGTTAGAAATTTTAATGAATAATCTCCACTCACATATTATATACAAATTCTCATATGTATGGTATGGAGAGAGGTGAAAGAATTTTCATAGGAATGTTGTAAGAAGAAACTATTGTAAATAATACTATAACATATAAAATATCATTTAAAATAAATATTTACTTAATACATAGATAAAATACATTAAATTATATATTATTTGTTAAATTTAGACCATACGTGAAATATATATTTATATTTGTTAAATTTATATTAAAATATATAAGTAGAAGGTTATATACTAATAAAATAATGACTTCATTTATATAATAATGTGCATCAGCAACAACATTTAGCAGTTTTATGTACATTACAAAAAGACTTCACCACCATGTTGTGGTAACCGAACACATTTCTAGAGGCACCAGGTATAGTATACTGTTCAGGTAAATTTTTTCTTTTTATGGCTGCACCTGTGGCATATTGAAGTTCCTGGCCCAGGGGTCCAATCAGAACTGCAGGTGGGGTGTATCCTTAACCCACTGAGCGAGGCCCGGGATGGAAACTGCATCCTCACAAAAATATCAGGTCCTTAAACCCTAAGAAAGCTATTTATGGATGCATAAATCATTATTGATATCATGGCATCATTGACAAGACAATACACCCATCCACATTATGACATTGGTTGCCTTTGTGGTACAGGTGTGCAGAGGAATGGGATGGAGCTGAGATACCAAAAAAAGTTGAATAGGTAGTGGGTACTGATGATAGTAATAATAAGTAATATTATTGGAACATTTTTCAAGTGTTAGTCAATATTCAAAGCAGTGTGTCTCAACCCCAGCTGCACATTAGGATGGCCAAGAATCTCAAATGTAGATTTCCTAAAATTGTTTCTAGGCTGAGGCTGGGGTAGCTGTGTATTTTAAAACAACCTCTCGAAAATATATTGACCAACTGGAACTGAAAATCACTAGTCTGAGCAATAAAAATGATTTTTTTAAAACTTTCTACAATTGTTGTTCTAGGTAGTTCCGTTATTATCACAATCGAACAGATAATGGAACTGTCCAGGTGTGTTTACATTCCTCTACTTTGAAATTTTCCCAATTAAATCCTAGTGTGACATGCCAAAATAATGATCCAGAATTGCCTTCAGGTAGTAGAAGCAAAGGAATTGCCATCTCTATCAAGAAGGTTGGACATGAAAATCTGTTAGCTAGATGCAAGTGGATGGGTCCTGACCTGGCTCTGGGACCATCCTTCATGCTGAGCTCCCCAACTGTAGATAAAGGGTTTATGACCATGAAAAAAAGACCACCAGGTATGTGAAACAGCACTCACCATCACTAATCTTAGGAAATGGAAGTCAAAACTCCAGTCAAATACCACCTCTCATCTGTTAGGATGGTTACTGTCAAGAAAACCAATGACAATACGTGTTCTGGAGGATGTGGAGGAAAGGAAACCCTTGCACTTGGTTGATGGGAATGAATATTGGCACAGCTTTTACCAAAAACAGAATGGAGCTTCCTAAAAAATTAAAAATGGCTACTTATTAAAATAGATCTCCTGTATCTTCAAACAACCCCACCTCAGATTGCATGTCCAGAGGAAAAAAAAACCAGTACCTCAGAGATCGCTGCACTCCCATGTTCACTGCAATATTATTCATAATAGTGACAACATGAAGTATCCCAAGTGTCTGGTGACAGATGAGTGGATAAAGAAGATGTGCTCTGTGTGTGTGTGTGTGTGTGTGCATAAAATATTCAATGTATTATTATTCAGTCATAAGAGAAAGAGATCCTTCCATTTGTGACAACATAGATGGAACTGGAGGATGTTATGCTTATTGAAATAGACCAGACATGGAAATAACATATGATCTCACTAATGTGTGGAATCTAAGTAAATCAAATTCAGAGAATAACAGATTAAACCTGTAGTTATAAAGGGAAAGGGGTAGAGGTAGAGGGGAGTTGTTGTTCAATGGGTATAAACTTTCAGGTATCAGAGGAATAAGTTCTAATGATCTAATATACAGCATGGTGACAATAGTCAATGATTCTGTATTGTATTCTTGAAATCTGCTGAGAGAGATCTGGTTAAGAATTTCCTCCCAACATAGAAATACAAATAATAACAATGTGAGCTGATGGATATATTAATTAACTTGATTATGATAATCATTCACAATGTCTATGTGCAGTAAATCATCATTTTGTATATCTTAAAAAATCTACATGGCAGTTCCCATCATGGCACAGTGGAAAAGAATCTGACTAGAAACCTTGAGGTTTCAGGTTCGATCCCTGGCCTCACTCAGCGGGTTAGGGATCTGGGGTTGCCGTGAGCTGTGGTGTAGTTTGCAGACACAGCTTGCATCCCGCGTTGCTGTGGCTGTGGTGTAGGCCAGCGGCTACAGCTCTGATTGGACCCCTAGCCTGGGAGGCTCTATATGCTGAAGGTGTGGCCCTCGAAAGACAAAAGAAAAACACAAAACAAAATAAAAAAAAACTATATGTTTTACAACACAAATATGTGATTTTCTCAATTATATTTCAATAAACTGGAATTTAATCCAAAAATAATGAAGTATCACATCTAATGTGTGAGATCACTTCTTATTTTGCCACTACAGAATAGAGTCTAAAAAATGAGAAGTGGTCTCACACACTGGATGTTTTACTGAGATTTTACTTGGTTGGAAAAATCTCATATAAAACAAAATGTTTCAAGGGTATTACTTAAAATTTATTATTGTTTAATTATTGACAGAAATTCTGTAGTTCCCATTGTGGCTCAGCGGGTTAAGAACACAACTAGTAGCCATGAGGATGCAGGTTCGACCCCAGCTTCACTCAGTGGGTTAAGGGTCCAGCGTTGCTGAAGGCTGAGGCATAGGTCACAGATGCAGCTTGGATCCAGTCCTGCTGTGGCAGCTGCGGCTCTGATTTGACCCCTAGCCTGGGAAATTCCATATTCTGCAGTTATGGCTCTAAAAAGAAAAAAAAATTCTTTATATTAACACAATTTTGGTAGTCATCAATGCTGTATGATTATGTGATTACTCATCAAAATTTGAAGTCCAGAAAAGCCAAAGATATGAAGTATATACCAAATATCTTTTAAAAGACCTTTCAGTAGGTAGTGCGTCAGTTTCATAAAAGACACCCCTCATATTTGAGAAACTTATTTTTATGGAGGGAATAAAGAAAACCCAAGAATGATAAAACTCGTGAAGATAATCATCACATAAAAATGTTTTCTAGAGTTCCCTGATGGCTCAGTGAATTAAGGATCTAGTGTTGTCACTGCAGTGGCACAGGTTCAGTCCCTGACCTGAGAATTTTCATGTGCTGTGGGCCTGGCCAAAAATATTTTCTGATTCTTAACATTCAACTTTAATTTAGATTACAGTTTACACAGTGTTGGTTTTTTTTTTTAATTGGCTGCACCTGCAGTATGTGGACGCTCCTGGGCCAGGGACTGAACCCACATCACAAAAGCAACCCAAGCCACAGCAGTGACAAAGCCTGACCCTTAACCTGTTTGTGCCACAAGGGAGCTCCACAGTATTGTGCTTTATAGAGTATTTATAAATATTCTAGCTAAAGGACATATATGGAATTGTACTAGAAAAATACAAGGTTTATATATAACCATGTCCTAATATCATTAATTTTGAATTATATATTTTTATTAAAGAAGGAAGGGAATTTATCATTCTATATATTTTTTTCTCTCTCTATTTTTGACTTAGGGCCACACTAGTAGCATATGGAAGGTCCCATGCTAGAGGTTTAATTGGAGCTGCAGCTGCCATACTAGACCACAGCCACAGCTCACTACAATGCCAGATCCTTAACCCACTGACCTAGGCCAGGAATAGAGCCCATGTCCTCATGGGCACTAGTCAGATTTGTTACCACTGAGCTGCAATGGGAACACCTCATTCTATATTTTTACTAAAGAGTAGGCTATATTTTACTGAGATCATGGCTCTATTCCCTCCCTCTCTCTCTCTCTCTCTCTCTCTCTCTCTCTCTCTAGCTGCACCCATGGCATGTGGAAGTTCCTGGGCCAGGGATTAAACCCACACCATAGCAGCAACCCAATCCACTACGGTAAAACCCTGGATCCCTAACATGCTGCACCATAGGAAAACTCTGATCACGACTCTGTTATCTCCAACATTCTTGCTTCTCTTTACCCTTCATTCCAGTTTCTATAAGATAAATGTATATAGAATGAGGTGACTAAATAGAAACCAAGGAGGGAACACTTCAAGCAGATAGAATTTGTCACACTGAGAAAATACTATTGAAGGTACTAAAGTAGATTGTAAAGTGACAATACAAAAGAATTGCTTATATCCCCAAAACATACACAGTACTTGATGACATTTACTTATCTTATTTTTTCCAGTCCTCTTTTTCCCAAAGCATCCAAGCCTCATGGAACAGCAAAATCTAACAAGTGTTTCAGAATTTTTCCTGCTGGGACTCTCAGATGATCCAGAACTGCAGCCCTTCTTCCTTGGGCTATTTCTGTCCATGTACCTGGTCACCATGTTGGGGAACTACTCATCATCCTGGCTGTTGCCTCTGACTCCCACCTTCACACCCCCATGTACTTCTTCCTCTCCAACCTGTCCTTGGCTGACATGGGTTTTGTCTCTGCCACCATCCCCAAGATGATTGTGAACATCCAAACTCACAGCAGAGTCATCTCTTTTGCTGGCTGCCTGACACAGATGTCTACTTTCGTCCTTTTCAGAAGCATGGATGATATGCTTCTGTCTCTGATGGCCTATGACAGGTTTGTGGCCATCTGTCATCCACTGCACTACCTGGTCATCATGCATCCACGCCTCTGCTGCTTCTTAGTTTTGATGTCTTTTTTGGTCAGCCTCTTGGACTCCCAGGTGCACAATTGGATGGTGTTACGACTTACCTGCTTCAAGGATGTGAAAATTCCTAATTTCTTCTGTGACCCTCCTCGACTCCTCAACCTTGCCTGTTCTGATATCTTCACCAATAACATTATTGTGTATTTTGTTGGTGCCATTTTTGGTTTTCTCCCTATCTCAGGAATCTTTTTCTCTTACTGTAAAATTCTTTCCTCCATTCTGAGAGTGCCTTCATTAGGTCAGAAGTATAAGGCCTTCTCCACCTGTGGCTCTCACCTGGCAGTTGTTTGCTTATTTTATGGAACAGGTTTTGGGGTGTATCTCAGCTCAACCATCTCACATTCTCTCAGGAAGGATGCAGTGGCCTCGGTGATGTACACTGTGGTCACCCCCATGCTGAACCCCTTTATCTACAGTCTGAAGAACAGAGACATCAAAAGGGCCATGAGGAGGTTGCTCAGCCAAGCAATCTAATCTCAGTATCTGTGCCACCCATTTGGAGTGTATGTTGGAAAATGCAGAAAAACTAAACATGTAGACCTGCAAACCTTTCCTCTTTTACCACATCATCTTTGTAGCTCCTATGGCCTTCACACCTCTTCTTGCTTTGCACATGAGTATTGCTTCTTTTTGTACTTCTTAATGAAACTTGGGGAGAACTGGGATCATTTGTATATCTTAATTACTGTGTGCCTTACTCCTACTCTATCTATGGTTATATTGTAGTTTATCATTGATGGGCAAAGGATCCTGGAAAGAGGAACAACTCTCTTTTCATATGCTTAAAATTGACATCTTTTTTTTTTTTTGCAGATATTTTGTGTTTTTAGTTTTGTGGACAAGTTTAGTATTTTCTTTTAACTCTCACTCATTCTAATTCTTTATTTTTAATGATATAGGACCCAAACATTCTAGGAATAAACAGGTAATGTTTGTACATAATAAGAAAGCAATAAATGTAGATATCCTTCTTTTCACTTACTCTGAGGTTGGCATATTTCCAATAATTGAATTGAACATTAATTGTGCTTCATCCTGGATGCCTGACATTACTTCTTTGTATCCTAGTATGTGATCTATTGTAGAGAATGTTCCATGTATGCTTCAAAAGAATGTTTATTCTGTTTTTCAAAATGTAATGTGTTGCAGATATCAATTAAATCCAACTGTTCTATTGTGTCATTTAAAATCTCTGTTGCCTTATCAATTTTCTTTCTGGATGACCCGTTCATTGATGTCATTGCGGTATTAAAGTCTTCTACTACTATTGTAATCCTGTCAATTTCTCCCTTTATATTTTCTAGTATTTGTTTTATATATTTAGTTATTTCCTTTTTGTTTGCATACACATTAACAAGTGTAATATAGTCTTTTTGACTGATTCCCTTATTGTTATATAAAGACTTTCTTTTTGTCTTTATAGATGTTGTTTTCAAGTCTATTTTGTCTGATATGAGTATTGCTACCCATGCTTTTGTGTCTTTTCCATTGGCATGAAATATCTTTTTCCATCCCCTCGTGTTCAATCCATGTGTGTCTTTCACTCTAGAGTGAGTCTCTGAGGCAGCATATTGTGGGTTCTTTGTAGGTTCTTGGTTCTTTTTTTTTCTTTTAATAGCTGCACCTGTGGTCTATGGCATATGGAGTTTCCCAGGCTAGTGGTCAAATCAGAGCTGTAGCCACCTGCCTATACCACAGCCATAGCAACTTGGCATCTGAGCTGCCTCTGCAACCTACACTGCAGCTCACAGCAATGCCAGAATCTTAACCCTCTGAATAAGGCCTGAGATTGAACCTGTGTCCTCATGGATGCAAGACAGATTCATTTCTGCTGAGCCACAATGGGAACACCAAAGGTTCTTGTTCTTTAATCCAATCTTCCACTCTCTGTCTTTGGATATGAGCAATTTGTCTGTTGACATTTAAAGTAATCATTGATAAATAAGGGTTTATTACCATTTTAAACCTTGTTTTCAAGTTGATTTGGTAATTATTCTTTATTTCTTTCTTCTTTTTGTATTTCCTTTTGTGGTTTGATGATTTCCCCTTGTATTATGCTTGAGTTCCTTTCTTTTTGGCTTTTGAGACTCTATTGTAGGTTTTTGATTTGTGGTTATCCTGATTTTCCAGTATGTTAACCCATAACTTTATGTAATTGCTTTAGGCTGATAGTCATATAAGTTTAAACATATTCTAAATGATCTACATTTTTTATACCCCTCCCCAACATTTTGTGATTTTGATGTCTATTTTACATCTTCATGTTTATCTTTTTGCAGTTATAATCATGTTTACAAAAGTTTTTGATTGTTCTTAATCCATGTATTGAGTTTTTAAAGTGATCCTCAATGTTTTTATATATTTGCCTTTCCTAATGTTTTTCCATTTTCTACAATTCTTGCTTCTTTTCTATTTAGAGAAGAATTTTCAATATTTCTCATAGGTGATGTTTAGTTTTGCTGTATTCTTTCAGTTTTCTCTTTTCTGAGAAATTCTTTCTTTCCTTATATTTGAATTGATAATCTTGTTAGGTAGCGTATCCTAGGTTTCAGGTAATTTCCTTTCAGGACTTTGAATACATCATTCCTCTCTGTTCTGGTCTGTGATGTTTCCGTGGAGAAATCAGCTGATAGCCTTATAGAAGTTCCCTTGTAACTTTGTTTTTCTTTCTGCCTTTAGATTCATCTTTTTACCTTTAACATTTGCCATTTTTATCATGATGTGTCTTACTGTGGGTGTCTTTAGGTTCATTTTGTTTAAGATGCTCTATGCTTCCTATACCTGGATATCTGTTTCTTTCTTTAGTTTTGGGAGTTTTCAGCTATAATTGCTTCAAATACATTAAGTATGTTTATTAAATTATTAAAGTATAATTATTAAAGTATTAAAGTATTGAAGTATTAAATTATTAAAGTATAATTATTAAAGTATAATTGATTTACAGTGTGCCAATTTCTGTTGTACAGCAAAGTTACCAGTCATACATATATATACATTCTCTTTCTTATATTATCCTCCATCATGGGCTATCCCAAGTGACTGAATGTAGTTCTCTGTACTATACAGTAGGGCCTCATTTTATATTCTAAATATAATAGTTTGCATCTACTAACCCAAAACAGCCAGTGCATCCCACTCCACCCCACCTTAGCAACCACAAGTCTGTTCTCTATGTCTGTGAGTCTCATTCTGTTTTGTAGATAGGTTCATTTGTGTCATATTCTAGATTCCACATATAAGTAGTATCATGTTGTCTTTGTCTTTCTCTTCCGGACTTACTTTACTGAGAATCTCTAGTTGCAACCATGTTGCTGCAAATGGCATTAATTTGTTCTTTTTTATGGCTGAGTAGTATTCCCTTGTATATATACACCACATCTTTTTTTTTTTTTTTTCCTTAAAGACTGCACCTGTGGCATATGGCGATTCCCAAGCTAGGGGTCCAATTTTAGCTGTAGCCGCCAACCTATGCCAGAGCCACAGCAATGCCATATCCGAGCTGCATCTCCGACATACACCATAGCTCGAGGAAATGTTGGATCCTTAACCCACTGAGCAAGGCTAGGGATTGAACCTGCAACCTCATGGTTCCTAGTCAGATTTCTTTCCACTGAGCCATGATAGGAAGTCTGACAACTTCTTAATCTATTTGTCTGTCAATGATGACATTTAGGTTGCTTCCATGTCTTGGCTATACGAAAAATGATTCTATGAATATAGGGGTACATATATCTTTTTGAGTTTTAGTTTTGTCTGGATATATGCCCAGGAGTTGGATTGTTGGATCATATGGTAGTTCTCTCTTTAGCTTCCTGAGGAACCTCTATACCTGTTTTCCATAGGGGTTGTACCAATTTACATGACCACCAAGTGTGTAAGAGTGTTCTTTTTCTCCGCATCCTCGTCAGCACTTGTTATTTGTAGATTTGTCAAATGCATTTTTGAGCCTCTTTTCTCTCTGTTCTCTTTCTGGAACTCCTGTTATGCATAGGTTGGCATGCTTTATATTATCCCATAGATCTCTTATATTGCTTTCTTTCTTTTTTTTTAATTTATCTTTCTGCCTGCTATTCTGATTGGGTTATTTCCATTATTATGTCTTCTAGATAACTTATCCATTCTTCTGCATTTTTTAATATGGTATTCATTGCTTTTAGCCTTGTTGTTATCACAGCCCTTGAATTGTCTAATTTTTATTGGTTCCTTTTTTGTTTCTAGTTCCTTGTTACAGTGACCTACATCTCTAGTGAATCTTTCTTAATTACTTTAACATCTTTGTTACCTTCTCTCTTTTTTTGGCTTTTTAGGGCCACACCCACGGTTTATTGTAGATCCCAGCCTAAAGGTTAAATCAGAACTGTACCTGCTGGACTATGCCACAGCCACAGCAATGTGGGATCAGAGCTGATTGGCACCTGCCCTTTGGAACTCAAGGAAGATTATGGAGGCTGAAGATTATTCCCTAAAAAGAAGAAATGGAGGACACAGAAAGGCTTGTGTGCCCAGGACCCCCACAGGGCCCTGCTAGGGTACACCACCTGGCTAGGATTTTGGAGTGGGAACTGCTGCAATATGGCAGCTGTCAATGTTTGTCTATCTCTGCCCTGATTGCTGGCAATCCAACACTCACACACTCCTCAAGAGCAGAGTCCAAGTCCTTCCTACTCTACTATCTGTCCTTGCAGATGGTCCCAGGCAGCAGAGGGGGTTCTTAGGGGTGTCTTAGGGTGAGGGAACATTTTCTCTTTCATAGCACCCTCGCAGGGATGCTGGTCCCATCCAGACACCTCTGTTTTCTTCCTCCGACCCAGTCATGTGGATCTTTCTTGCAGCTCTGCTGGTATAATAGATCTACCAGTTTTCATTTGGGTTTCTGTTAGAACTGTTCCACATGGAGATATATTTTGGATGTGTTTGGTTGTGGGAAGTGGGGGAAGTGAGGTCTATGTCCTTCTCTTTGCCATTTTGTGGAAGGTCCTGACACTACTCCTTTTTTTTGTCTTTTTTTTTAGGACTACGCCAACAGCATATAGAAATTCTCAGGCTAGGGGTTGATTCAGAGCTGCATCTGCTAGCTATGCCACAGCCATAGCAATGCCAGAACCAAGCCATCATCTGCTACCTACACTGCAACTCACCACAATGCTGGATCCTTCACCCACTGAGCAAGGACAAGGATCGAGCCTGCATCCTCATAGTTACTAGCCGGGTTCATTACCACAGAGCCACAATGTGAACTCTCCTGACTACTCTTTTTTTATGTTTATATAGTGTGACCTTGACCAGATTGATGGCAGGGACTGAACACAATTATCTGCAGAGGCAAATGTAACACAGTGAAGGCAGATATTAGGCACAGCTCTGCTTTTTAACATTAAATTATTTACCTAAGTATAATAAATAAGTGTCTAAAAAATAAAAAGGGGTATTATTTTGTTCTTTTTTACAGCTGAGTAGTATTCCATTGTGTACATATACCACATCTTCCTAATCCAGTCTTCTGTCGATGGACATTTGGGTTGTTTCCAGCTCTTGGCTATTGTGAATAGTGCTGCAATGAACATGGAGGTGCATGTGTCTTTTTTAAGGAAACTTTTGTCCAGATATATGCCCAAGAGTGGGATTGCTGGGTCATATGGTGGTTCTATGTATAGATTTCTAAGGTACCTCCATACATTTCTCCACAGTGGCTGTACCAGCTTACATTCCCACCAACAGTGCAGGAGGGTTCCCTTTTCTCCACAGCCCCTCCAGCATTTGCTATTTGTGGACTTATTAATGACAGGCCATTCTGACTGGTGTGAGGTGGTATCTCATGGTAGTTTTGATTTGCATTTCTCTAATAATCAGCTATGTTGAGCATTTTTCCATGTGCTTGTTGGCCATATGCACATCTTCCTTGGAGAAATGTCTATTCAGGTCTTTTGCCCATTTTTCCATTGGGTTGTTGGCTTTTTTGCTCTTGAGTTGTATAACTTGTTCGTATTTTCTAGAGGTTAAGCCCTTATCAGTTGCGTCATTTGAAACTATTCTCTCCCATTCTTTAAGTTGTTTTTTGTTTTCTTTTTGGTTTCTTTTGCCATGCAAAAGCTTTTCAGTTTGATTAGGTCCCATTGGTTTATTTTTGCTCTTATTTTCTTTTGCTTTGGGAGACTCTCCTGAGAAAATATTCATAATGTCAATGTCAGAGAATGTTTTGCCTATGTTTTCCTCCAGGAGTTTGATGGTGTCTTGTCTTATATTTAGGTCTTTCAGCCATTTTTGAGTTTATTTTCGTGCATGGTGTGAGGGTGCATTCAAGTTTCATCGATTTGCATGCAGCTGTACAGGTTTCCCAGCAATGCTTGCTGAATAGATCATATTTTTCCCATGTCATGTTCTTGTCTCCTTTGTGAAAGATTAATTGACCATAGTTGTCTGTGTTTATTTCTAGGTTCTCTGTTCTGTTCCATTGGTCTGTATGTCAGTTTTGATACCAGTACCACACTGTCTTGATGACTGTGGCTTTGTAATGTTGCCTGAAGTCTGGGAGAATTATATGTCCTGCTTTGTTTTTTTTCCTCAGGATTGCTTTGATGATTCTTTTTTTTTTTTTTTTTTTTTTTGGTGTGTGGTTCCATATAAATGTTTGGATTGTTTGTTGTAGTTCTGTGAAAAATGTCATGGGTCATTTGATAGGGATTGCATTGAATCTGTCGATTGCTTTGGGTAGTATGGCCATTTTTACAATATTACTTTTTCCAATCCAGGAGCATGGGATATCTTTCCATTTCTTTCCATCTTCTTTAATTTCCTGGATTAATGTTTTATAGTTCTTGGCATATCAGTCAGTCTTTTACCTCCTTGATCAGGTGTATTCCCAGGTATTTTATTTTTTGGGGTGCAATTTTAAAGGGTACTTTATTTCGGTATTCCTTTTCTAATATTTCTTTGTTAGTATACAGAAACATGACTGATTTCTGAAAGTTAATCTTATATCCTGCTACTTTGCTGAATTTGTTGATCAGTGCAATTAATTTTGGGGTTGAGTCCTTATGGTTTTCTATGTATAGTATCATGTCATCTGCATACAGTGACAGTTTTATCTCTTCTCCTCCTATTTGGATTCCCTTTATTTCTTTTGTTTGTCTGATTTCTGTGGCTAGGACTTCCAATACTATGTTGAATAACAGTGGTGAGAGTGGGCATCCCTATCTTGCTCCAGATTTTAGTGAGGAGGCTTTCAGCTTTTCTCCACTGAGTATTACATTTACTGTGGGTTTTTCATAAATGGCTTTGATTATGTTAAGGAATGTTCCCTCTATACCCACTTTGGTGAGAGTTTTTATCACAAATGGATGTTGGACTTTGTCAAATGCTTTTCCTGCATCTATTGAGATGATCATATGGTGTTTGACTTTTCTTTTGTCAATGTGGTGTATGGCATTTGATTGATTTGCATTTATTGAACCATCCTTGTGAACCTGGGATGTACGATCTTTTTGATATGTTGTTGGATTTGGATGGCTAAAATTTTGTTGAGAATTTTTGCAACCATATTCATCAAAGATATTGGCCAATAGTTTTCTTTTTTTGGTGGTATCTTTGTCTGGTTTTGCAATTTAACATTTATACATTCAATATTTTTATTTTTCCCAGGAACTCTTGCTTCTCTAGTCATCTCTATGAATTCCTAGAGAGAGAAAAAAGTTTATGGTTTCTTTTTGTTTATCCTCAGAACCCCTATGGGGGATCTTTCTCTAACAGTCACGACAGGGTTAAGATTCATATAATAAAATCTGATGTTTGAAAATTTCTATAAATAATAAAGGGATTAAAAAAATAGGGTAGAAATTTCTCAATTGCACATCAAACCCTGAGTGTGAAAAGATTCCTAGTTCTTTCCAGAATACTCACATAGGAGAATTGAGAAAAGCATAAAGCAAATCACTAATTTAGTACATATTTCAGATACTCCATGTCTCCTACACTACGTTTTGGTGGTGGCCCTAATATCTGATTCCCTCTATGCACTATGCTACTGATAGGTATAGAGGAGGATTATTCAATAATCAGTTTAAAATTCCCACTAGGGCAGTAAAGACAGGAAGGGAATTTTAAGGGAGTTTGGGAAACTTCTATAATCAAGAGGCCATCCAAGAAAAGAATCCAATAACCTAGCAACAATCTACTCTATACTGATGGAATACCTGGTGTGTCTAAGCACCAGGCACACTCAAGCCACAAAGACTGACAGTTAAAACACAAGACACTAGAAACAGGGTCTCATTCTTCTTATACGAAGTCAAGGAGTTAATTGTCCTCCAAGAGTAATATTTTTGCATGTAGCAAGACAGAAATACAGGTGAAGGGGAAAAGCTAGGGAAAGGGGGGTGTTATAATGAAACCTGAGATGAAGTACCATATTTTAGTATGTAACACCACCCTATTACTTATATCCACAGAGCCATGACAATCCTAGTTAATCACATAGGGTCAAAAGGGAACCAATGCTGTAAGCCTTGACATCTGCACAAGAAAGAAGAAGAGGTGGTCTTCTCCCCTCCCCACTTTTCTTTTGTATCTAAAAATAAAGTCCTATGGATGCTGGGGCAGAACCTTCTCACCTGCCCTGTTTGCCTTTTTCACAAGCATTCTGTGCTGATGAACTCATTCTTTGCCTGCCACTTTGCCTCTGGCTGGATCCTTTCTGTGCCAAGACAGAAGGACTTGGCTTCACTAAGGCCTGACACGAGGTGAGTGGTTTCAATTAAAAGACAGGGAATGCCCTTCAGGGTGGTTGATTACAAACTCAACTAATATCCATGAGGATGCTGGTTTGATTTCTGGCCCTGCTCAGTGGGTTAGGGATCTGGGTTTGCTGCGAGCTACAGTGTAGGTCACAGATGCAGCTTGGATCTGGCAGTTGCTGTGGCTGTGGCATAGGCCAGCAGCTGCAGCTCCGACGTTACTCCTAACCAGGGAACTTCCATATTCCATGGATGCAGCCTTGTAAAGGCAAAAATAAAATAAAATAAAATAAAACATGAAAATAAAAAGGTAGTGTGGGATTTCCTGTTGTGGCTCAGTGATATGAACCCGACTAGTATCCATGACAATCTGGGGTCCCTGGCCTCACTCTGTATGTTAAGAAGCCAGCAGTGCCATGAGCTGTAGTGAAGGTGGCAGATGTGGCTTGGATCTTGTGTTGCTGTTACTGTGGTAAGGCCTGGGGCTGAAGTTCTGATTCAACCCCTAGTATAACAAAACAGGACCCATGAGAACTTTCCAAAGTAGACCCCCACTCATGCCCCCCACTTGGCCTTTTTATCTATAGAAAAACTTTAGTCAAAGAAACAATTTAATCAGAAAAGTGAAAAAAAATAAATAGAAGAAAGAAAATGGTGATAATAATTCAGGCATTCAACAAAATCAAAGACCTTCAGTTCTCAAAGACTATAAATAATAGTCCAAGCCATGTCCTTGTAGCTGTTTCACAGGTGCTAAAGCCCCCACCAGGTAGAAGAAGTCACCTGTATGCTGCCCACAGGCATGTAGTCCCCAGACTAGCTGGAACCAGAAGTTTGATGACACTGACTCTCAGTTACCTCAACACCTGCCAATCAGGAAACTGACCTTAGGCTGACCATGCCCTGCTCCTCAAACAGTATCAGACTCCTCACTACCCTCTCCAAAGGGGGGTGCGGGTACTGTCCTTGAGGCCCTAGCCTTCTGTGTTTTCCTCTTTGCCTGGCAATTAAAGCTGCTTTTTCTCTTTCTTCCAACTCTGTCTCTGCATTTCTATTTAGCATTGGTGTACAGAGACAGCTGATATTTTGGCAACAATTGCCTGGAAACTTCCATTTGCTACTGGGGCATCCGTAAAAAAGCAAAAAACAAACAAACAAACAAACAAGCCATTGTGTTCAAGTCACAGCCTGTGGGTTTGAGCCCCAAACTGATCTTTCCTAGATTTGCATCCCACCAGAGGAGGAGTTTGGTTTCACTATGACTTCAGTTTAATATAAATTTGCTACTCTTCAAATACTTTAAACCACCTCAATACCTACCTCCATTATCTCCAAACCATTAAGACAAGGAAATTCACCATGGGAGGTGGAATTGGGGGGAAAAAAGCAGCATATTTTACAATTCATGGCACAGGCATATCTTTGGTTTTCATATATCATATCCTATAAATTCATCTTCCTTTTCTTTTTTTCCTTTTTGGGGTCACAGCCATGGCCCATGGAAGTTCTCAGGCTAGGGGTCGAATCCGAGCTGCAGCTTTTGGCCTACACCACAGCTCACAGCAATGCCAGATCCTTAAGCCACTGAGCAGGGCCTGGGATTGAACCCACAACTTCATGGATACTGTTGCTGAAATATTGGCTGCCTCTATACACCCTGATGCCAAATAGAAATGCAGAGACAGAGTTGGAAGAAAGAGAAAAAGCAGCTTTAATTGCCAGGCAAAGAGGAAAACACAGAAGGCTAGGGCCTCAAGGACAGTACCCGCACCCCCCTTTGGAGGGGGTAGTGAGGAGTCTGATACTGTTTGAGGAGCAGGGCATGGTCAGCCTAAGGTCAGTTTCCTGATTGGCAGGTGTTGAGGTAACTGAGAGTCAGTGTCATCAAACTTCTGGTTCCAGCTAGTCTGGGGACTACATGCCTGTGGGCAGCATACAGGTGACTTCTTCTACCTGGTGGGGGCTTTTAGCACCTGTGAAACAGCTACAAGGACATGGCTTAGACTATTATTTATAGTCTTTGAGAACTGAAGGTCTTTGATTTTGTTGAATGCCTGAATTATTACCACCATTTTCTTTCTTCTATTTATTTTTTTTTCACTTACTTTTCTGATTAAATTGTTTCTTTGACTAAAGCTTTTCTATAGATCAAAAGGCTGGTGGAGGACATGGGTGGGGGTGTCCACTCTGGAAAGTCCTCACAGAGTCCTGCTTGTTACAATACTAGTTGGATTCATTACCCATGACCCACAATGGGAACATCCTAAATTCATTTTTATAATTTGCCAGAGTTTCTCCTCCTTATATTCACTATGATAACATCAGTTTCATAATATGTTTTGCTCCAGCCTAATTACTTTAAATGCCTCAACACCCAGTCTCTCCCTCTCCTATAACTGCCATGTTCTGCCATGTTCTTTCCCCTGAAAACATCCTGTACCACTTTTCCACATGCAGGAAAATAACATCTTTTCCTACATAACCAATTTGATTTGGTTTATGCTCAAGTTTTCTTCATATCATTGAATGACAAATCAATAGCTGGGTTAGTCAGCACAGAGGCCTCCAAGTCAGAGGCTGTGTAGATAAAATTAGGATGGCTACACCACACCCTATCTAAATATATCTCACTTTATTCACTAGAAAGAAACAAGCCAAAACCACATTTAAAAGTCCTCAAGAGCTAGAGTTCCCATTGTGGCTCAGTGGTTAACAAAAAAGGATGCGGGTTTGATCCCTGGCCTCACTCAGTGACTTAAGGATCTGGCATTGCCATGCGCTGTGGTGTAGGTCTCAGATGCAGCTCAGATCCAGCACTGCTGTGGCTGTGGCCTAGGCTGGAAGCTACATCTCTGATTGGAATTGTAGCCTGGGAACTTCCATATGCCATGGATGTGGCCCTAAAAAGACAAAATAAAAAAGTCTTCGGGAGCTGAGAATACAGAGGCATCTAAAGGAAATCTACTCTGAAGTGAGTTGATTCTTCTCTAGTTAGCAAAAATCAGAAACACTGGGGATATTTTTTCAATTTTGCCGTGGAATGGCTGCAGATTGGCCTGATGTTGATGGATGGGGCTCTCAAGTTCATCAGAAACCAGGAGGTCTACTTGACACTGTATAACCAGAGCAGTAGAGTGGAGTCTGAAGAAGTACTCATTGTGATAGGGATAATTTATTCACTAGAAGGAAACTAGTGAAACGACTGTGTAGGATAATTACACAGGTAGTTGTAGAAGTCCCAAAAGGGGACCACTGATAAAGAGGGAAAACTAGGGAACTTTGAGAGGTCACTGTAAATTACTAATCACTCAAGAAAGTCAGCAGAATGAAGCATGCTTACCACAAATAAAAGCAGGAGATATGCCTCAGGTCATTACCCTTAGGACCAAGGTCAGGAGTTGAAGGACCACCCTTCTGCTGATTTGAATAAGCACCTTGACAGTACTAGTTTGACCTTATATGATCAAATATTCTCTTACTGGCTATGAAGGAGAAGCTAGTACTTGAAGAAAGAGGAAGAGGTGGTCTTTTCCCACTCCCCACTCCCCTTGAATTATAAAAATGCAGCCCACCTAATCCTTGGGGCAGAGCCTTCTTGCCTGCCTGCTTGCATCTCTCACAAGCATCTTATCTTAATAAATCTATTTCTTGCCTGTCACTTTGCCTCTCACTGAATTCCTTCTGGGCTGAGGCGCAAAGAACTTGAACCTCAGTACGTCCGCACACCAGGTAAGTAAACCTCATTTAAAACCCTTGAGATCATGCCCCAATCTGGGTTTAGGATGGGTTCAAATCCTGGCACGTGGGTTCAAGTTCCACTCTGTGTGATGGCTGTGTTAAAGTCATATGTATTGTCAGTTTCAAATGGGGAGGAAGGTCTACCCATTTGCTATTGTGTCTCCAGGGAATTTGTGTGGAGAACATGGATAGTGGTTAGGTGAATTTGCGCCTATGCTGAAAAGCAGATGCACTTGACTTGAGACTCCAAGTGCTTGGAGCACAAAGTTCTTATAGCAAGTGAGACCTGTGTGGTGGGCAGTATGTGAGGTGCTCTTTTGGATCCCAACTCCTGGTTTTCGTGCCTTGTATATGTTCCTGCCATTAGGTGTGAGCTGGATATAGTGACTCCCTTCCAACAATGAGGATCTGGAAGAAATATTGGGAAGTCACTTCAGGGACTAGATTGAAAAGAAACCTGGCTTTATTCTTGCTGCCTCTCTCTCCCTTTCTCAGTTGCTCACCATCATGGACCCCCAGCTGCCTCACCAGGAGGCTCATGTGTCAATGAGATGAGAGAATTCTCTGGATAATAGCCTGTGAACATGTGAATCCTCCTATCAGCCTTGTGAGTGACCATGGAAGTGGAGCATCAACCAGTTTCTGTACACAGTCACCAGTTAAGTCTCAGAGATAGAGTTTTGGGTGAAAAGCTTTATTGCTTTTCCAGGAAGTGAAGGCCACAGCAGGCTAAGGACCTCAAAACTGTGTCCTCCCTTGAGAGGGGAAAGCAAGGGATTTTATTGTTTATCTCAAAAAAACAAAAAACAAAAAGCAGAAAACAGGGCTATTGATAAGGATTGCGGTGCCTGCATTCTTCTCCTTTCAGAGATCATTTAAAAGTCATCAAGGCCAGAGTCATGTGGTCTGGTGACAATTTCTGATGGTCTTTGGGGTTGTTGCACCCCAACCTTCTCTCTTCAGTGAAGATTGTTCACAAAAGGAAGGGGGTATTACAGGGAGTGTTTCAAAGGTAAGGAAAACACCAGGTTCAATATAACTCTCACTAAATAGTGTTGGTGGTATAGTGGTGAGCATAGCTGCCTTCCAACATACTCCTCACTATAAAGTAACCATTAGTAAAAGAAAGCATTAAGCAAGGAAGAAATCATTTGTGAAAACCCGCTTGGAGTAAGTTCATGGCTGAAGGCAGGACATAACATCAAAGAGACGGTTTTATCTAGTTTTTAGCCATTACATTAAGTCCTAAACAGTAACTCTTGAGTCAGCCTTTTGAGACTGAGGTGAGGCCTGGGAAGCTAAAGGGAAAAGACTTTTATTTGAAAATAGAAGGACTCAGGGGCATGGAGAGAGTTTCAGAAGTGGGTCCCTACCAGTCAAGGCTTGAGCAGACACCTTGATCACAACTTTCTGGAAGGCCCTCTGAGATAGTGAAATAAAATGTCATTTACCAAATGAATATGTAAAAGTCAATCATTTTCTCATATGCCAGCGTAATTCCATTAGAGAAAACCGTTAGAACTGAAGATGCATTCAAAACAGCAAAATCCCTGTAAATCTCCATCATATCAAATGCCAACTCAAGTAAGGGCTAAGGAAATGATAATAAGAAGTCACCCTTAGTTCCCTGGTGGTATACTTGGTAAAGGAGTCTGTGTTGCCACTGTTGTGGCTCAGGTTGCAACTGCAGCATGCGTTCAATCCCTGGCCCTGGAACTTCTTCACGCTGTGGCCATGGCCAAAAAAAGAAAAGAAGTTATCTTTAGAGACACATAATTAACTGAGAAAATAAAAATAGTATCACATTCTGGTATAGAAAACCTAAAGCTGCATAGATCTCAAGCTTGACACATAGAGTTACAGTTATCAAATCACCATTGAGGGGTTACACTGGAAAAAAAGATTTGAATTTTATGTTAAGATCATAACTTGGAAGTAAAAGCTAAGGCATACAGTTGAATTTCCTCCTGAGGAGAGGAAGGACTCCGAACCTCACAAGGACATTCACTTTTTTTCTTTTTTCTCTTCCATTAATATTAGAAAGTCTCCAGAGAATGATGCAACATGGACCAATTGGCTAATTATGAGCTTCGTGCCTTAAGCCTTAAGGTCACACCATTGTAAATATCTGGCCAGAGCTTCACACCCATTAGTTTCCCAGTTTTAACAGTGTGGCTCCACACCTGTTGTCTCCTCCCTTCATGGGCACCTGCACCAGAAGGTCCCAGCCAGAGTCTGTCTTCCTGCCAGTCCTGAGGAGGGACCGTGAGACTTCAGCCCACACCACACAGGAGAGGGCAGTGAATCTGTCCTCCTTGGTCATGGTCCAGCTGAGATGCAGCCCAGCCCAGTAAGTGCTGAGGGGAGAGAGTGATTGACGGAGGGATGGTTAGGAGCGTGATTTCCTCTTTAACAAGCTGGGAGAGACAGAAAGAAGGACAGCAATATACAAAATTTCAGTTCCAAGACCTAGGACAATTATATTATTATTTCTGGCAGGTGTGGGTGCTCCCATTCTGAGGTCTGCTTCCATCCCACTGGCTCTGGCTAGTATTTCCCCAAATGTAGCAGCAAAGGGGTCTCCCTAAACTTCTCCCTAAGCATTTCAAGGGATCGTGAGAGCAATGATGAGGATGATGTTAACTATAATAACATCATCTACTGCTGTTGAGGGCTTCCTAAGTGCCAAGCTCAGAGGTATGTTTTATGCATCTTGTTTGCTTTCACTGCACATAACTGTTCTCAAACTATAACCTCAATACATTACTATTTTATTTTATTTATTTATTTTACAGCTGTACCTGCAGCATATAGAAGCCCCTGGGCTGGGGGTTGCATCAGAGCTTCAGCTGCAGATCTATACCACAGACACAGCAACACTAGATCCGAGCCACATCTGCAACCTATGCTCCAGTTTGTGGCAATGCTGGATCCTTAACCCACCGAGCGAGGCCAGGGATCAAACCACATCCTCACAGAGACTATGTCAGGTCCTTAACTGGCAGAGCCACAATGGGAACTTCATTTTTATTTTACTAAGAGGAAAGGAGCACAGGATTTGATGTAACTTGTGCCAGGTCATGTGTTAGAAAGGATTGAACCCAGGTTTGAAGCCAGTCATTCTGGGCAGACTGACTCCAGACACAGAGAACCTGGGCAGGCCAAACATGATGTCACTTCCCCCCAACCCGAACATCATGTCACTTCCCTGTCATGCCAGCTAGAGACTCTCTGATTACTATGCCCTTTCCTTTGGAGTTTGCAGGAGGTCACCCTGGAGGACAGAACCTAGCACTTACTGCATGGACTGTAGGAAGTATGGCTGAGATCATAGGATAAATCAGGGCAGATCTCATCTTGACCCTACTCCTGCATTATGTTTCAACTGTCCAGTGTCTCCCCCATTTTATACTCAGCCTACTCAATCAAAAAGGGAGACATAACCTCTCAGAGTCCAAACAAACACTGGACCCCATTTGAAACAATGTACTCAATTTAGGGAATTCCTATTGTGGCTCAGGGGGTTATGAACCAGATATACTGTCCATGAGGATACAGGTTCAATGCCTGGCCTTGCTCAGTGGGTTAGGGATCCAGGGTTGCCACAAGCTGTATGTGTAAGTTGCAGGTGGAGCTCAGACCCAGTTGGTGTTGTCCCCCCAAAATAAATAAATAAATAAAAATTTTTTAAAAATAAAAAATACAGTTAAGTAATGTTTTTAAACATTGAACATTTAAAAAACATACTTCAGATACGTCTGTGCTTAGACCCCTGTCTCACTGCTTAAAACATTCAGAATGTCTGGAAACAGTGAAACTTTGTGTGTGGGACTCAGACTGGCAACTTATATTTGAATTCTGTGTTCATCATTTATTGTTAGTGTGTTATGGGGCAATTTTTTAGTTTCTCTGAGACTTAGGATTTTCAGATGAGTGTTTCCTAGTTGATATAAATCCAGTGAGTTAGGATGAAATAAGTAATGTATGCTCTTTATGCAGTGCATATATGATGGATGCATAATGAAAGGAAAAATAAATTTTAGGTATTTTGTTACCAATGGTAAGGCTAATTCTCATGTCATTTGACTTAAACACCTGGTAACCTGATGTTATGGCTTCCCTACAACCCTGATAGGACATTTCATTTTTGTTTCTACAAATACATTCTTCATATATGAAGAGAAATGACTGAGTCCCATTCATTTTTGATTTTCCAGACCCTATAATTTATTGGCACAAATGAGGCATTGAGAATAAAAAATTCCCAGTTAAGTATAGGAAAAAAAAAACAAAAAAGCTTCTATTTTTCATAGAGACAAGGTGTTGCCAATAGAGCTTCCAAACAGTGGCCCATTCATGCCATTGTTTTTCTATTCAGGAAAGTTATACAGAACTAGACACAAAATCAAATAAAGCTTCTTTGTGGTGAGGTCATAAATTTTCTATGGGACCTATTATTTTTCACTTAATAGCAAGAGCCATTGTAGAGATTTCTATAACTAGTGGGGGGAGAGTGGTCAGAAAATAATAGGATAATGCATCTTATTGCCTGAGCTGAGAAACATTTTAGGATTTCATGTCATCCATGCCCCCCTGCCCTAAGACAGGAAAGGTTTTGGCCTGTCTGCTATATAATCCACAAAACATTACTAAATATTTAAGATTGTATTTCATTACTAAACTCACTATCTCAATAATGATTGAAACTCTTTATTAAAAATGACCAAACATTTATCATGTTCCAAACTTCCCTTAGATACCATACACGGCGCAGAGGTGAACACTGGACTCCCCATTTCCAAGAAGGAAAAGAATTCTAGAGAGGAGGAGAGATTTATGCACACTCTTCATAGAGGGGATGAAAGACCCAGGACTCAAACGTTGATGTGTTTATTCCTGCACCAGCTCTCAGTCACCTCCAGTGTAGCTAATTAGAATCTTTTTCCTAAACTACTTTGGTCCTAATTGTGAAATGAAGGTAGAAGGATTGATTTATCCTCTTATGGTTCAGTGAGACCACTTGTGAATTACAGGAAAGAGGCAGTAGTTTACAGGGGCCATAACAGCACCATCATGGTGGATTATAGGGTTTTTTGTGAATACTTACATGTTTCAGCCCAGCATTGAAATCTAAGTTTGAAAGGATTTTCCATACAAGATGCACATGTCTTATAGAGCTATCATGGAATGATTATCACAAGACAGAATTCAAGGATATTTTCAAATGATACCTTAAGAACAGACGATATAGTTGGGTTTTATATTGAGATAAATATAGGCAATTAATATTAGTAAAACTGAACATGCACTGATCGATAGAAAATTGAACTTATCCCAAATCATATACATATACAGATTCATATTTGTGTGGAGAGAGGTGTTAGAATTTTCATAAGATTATTGTAAGAGGAAACTGACATAAATAATAATATAAATCATATAAAATTAACATTCAATATAATCAAAATATTTTACATTTTGTATCCTTACATTTTATTTTATTTTTATTTATTTACTTATTTTTTATTTTTATTCTGGCTGCACCTGCAGCATATGGAAGTTCCCACGCTAGGGGTTGAGCCACAGCCACTGCAGAAGCAACACCAAGTAGTTATGTTGTGAGCCACACAGGAAGTCCCCTTACATTTTAAATATATGTTAATATGTATTTAAAATTTATATTAAAATATATAAACATATACCTTGAATGAGATGTTTTCTTCCCTTACATAATAAGGAAGTTATATACACACACATACTGTGGAATATTATTCAGTCCATAAAAAGAAAGAAGTCCTGCCATTTCTGACAACATGGCTGTATCTGGAACACTTTATGCTAATTGATTTACATCAGATACATAAGGACAAAAATGTATGATCTCACCAGTGTGTGGAATCTAAGAAAATCAAACTTATAGAACCAGAGAATAGAACCAAAGTTGTAAGGAAGAGGTAAGGGTGGGGGGAGTGCGGACATTAAAATGTCAATTTTGGTCAAAAGATACTTTCAGTTATAAGATGAATATGTTTCAGTTGTATATTGAGGATCTAATACACAGCATGGTGATTATAGTTAATAACATTTTACCGTATACTAAAAAATCCGAGAGGAGATGTACTTAATTGTTCTCATCTAGTGATAGTAATCATGTGAGGTGGCAGATATGCTAATTAACTTGATTGTGGTAATAATTCAACTGTATATGTGTATTCAATCACCACTTTGAAAAACTTTACATTTTACAACTTAAACATATGCAATTTTCCCCACCATATTTCAATAAACTGGGGAAAAAGGGAAAACCGAGGAAAGAGTGTTATCAGAATACTACAAGATAGAGTCCAAAAAGCAAAGCCTCACACCAGATATTTCCCTAAGATTATATGGAGTCGATGCAAATCATATTGTATAAAATGAAACACATCAAGAGTTTTTCTTAAATTTATTTTTTGTATTTTTTTCTTTTACAGTCTCCCCTGTGTCATATGGAAGTTCCCAGGCAAGGGGTTGAATTGGAGCCACAGCTGTGACCTATGCCACAGCCACAACCACACCAGATCCAAGCCACAGCTGTGATCTACACTGCAGCTTGTGGCAATGTGGGGTCCTTAATCCACTGAGTAAGGCCAGTGATGGAACCCACATCCTCATGGAGACATCATCAGGTCCTTAACCCACTGAGCCACAGTGGAAACTCCATGAATTTCATTGTTTAATCATGGACGGATGCTCTATACACCAAAGCCTTCTTCTTAGTCATCAAGGCAGTTCAATTTTATGTACTTACCCTACCCCTATTTACCCAAATTGGAAGCATCTCAAAGCCAAAGATCCAAAGATAATAAATAACTTTAAAAAGACAACTCTGACTATTTGCATAATCACTTATTTTATGAAGGAGGGAAGACAGATAACCAAAGAAGGATAAAACTCATGAATATAACTATCATATAAAAATATATTCAACTTTACTTTAGAATCCAGATGACACAGCTCTACCTCTTACAGTGGGTTTATAAAATTTTAGGTGAAGGCAAAAGCTAAAGTTGTATTTGAATAAAGTATGATTTTTTATTTAAAATTCAAATTATATTTTTTCCTAAAGGAGGAAGGATTTTTCCTGTTCTATACTTTTTTATGTAAAGATGTAGGCTGGATTTCCTGTGATGCCACCATTTATAGCTCTAATATTCTTGCTCCTCTGTCACTGTCTACTCTAGTTTCTATAAAGCCAGTGTGTATAGAAAGAGGTGAAAAATCAAAACCATTGAGGAAGCAGATCTAAACCAGTAGAATGTGTCACACTGAGAAATACTGCTGAAGGTACTAAGGTGTATGACCTTACACATGAATTGCTTGCATCCAGAATATGCACTGTGTGCCAGTGCTGGGTGCTGAGCTTTTTATTTCCTTTTTTCCCAACCCTCTTTTCTTGAATTTTTTTTTGTGGTAGTTGATTTACAATGTTATGTAAATTTCTGCTATATAGCAAAATGACCCGGTTATACATATATACATACATATATATGTGTATATATATATATATATATAATTTTTCTTATAATATTTTCTATCACGTTCCATCACAAGTGATTGGATATAGTTCCCTATGCTATACAGCGGGACCTCATTGCTTATCCATCCCCCAAATACAATAGTTTCCACCTACTAACCCATCTTTTCTTTTAAAAAAGGTGTCCAAGACATAGACCTGGAAATCTAACAAGTGCCTCAGAATTCTTCCTCCTGGGCTTCTCAGAGGATCCAGACCTGTATCCCTTCCTCTTTGTCCTGTTCCTGTCCACGTACCTGGTCACCATGCTGGGGAACCTGCTCATCATCCTGGCTGTTGTCTCTGACTCCCACCTTCACACCCCCATGTACTTCTTCCTCTCCATCCTGTCCTTGGCTGACATGGGTTTCGTCTCCACCACTGTCCCCAAAATGATTTTGGACATCCAAACTCACAGCAGAGTCATCTCCTATGCAGGATGCCTGACACAGATGTCTATATTCATCCTTTTTGGAAGTATGGATGGTACTCTTCTGACTGTGATGGCCTATGACAGGTTTGTGGCCATCTGTCACCCACTGCACTACCTGGTCATCATGAACCCACGCTTCTGTTGCTTCTTAGTTTTAATGTCTTTTTTCATCAGCCTTTTGGACTCCCAGGTGCACAATTGGATTGTGTTACAACTTACCTGCTTCAAGGATGTGGAAATTTCTAATTTCTTCTGTGATCCTTCTCTACTCCTCAAGCTAGCCTGTTCTGATACCCTCACCAATAACATTATCGCATATTTTGTTGGTGCCAGTTTTGCTGCTATTCCTTTTTCAGCAATCTTTTTCTCTTACTATAAAATTCTTTCCTCCATTCTGAGAGTCCCCTCATCAGGTGGGAGGTACAAAGCCTTCTCCACCTGTGGGTCTCACCTGGCAGGTGTTTGTTTATTTTATGGAACAGGCCTTGGGGTGTACCTCAGTTCAGCCATCTCACATTCTCCCAGGAAGGATGCAGTGGCCTCCGTGGTATACACCGTGGTCACACCCATGCTGAACCCCTTCATCTACAGTCTGAGGAACAGAGACATCAAAAGGGCCATGAGGAGGGTCCTTGGCCAAACAATCTAATCTCAATATCTGTGGAGTGTATGTTGAAAAACTAAACATGTAGACTTCACATTCTACTTCTCTTTGCTATGGACCAATTATTTTAAATGCATCAAAACCCTGTCTCTCCCTCTAATAGCCACCTCTGCATGTAGGCCATGTGCTTGTCCCTAAATATACCTGCCATCACTTATCCCCACACAGTAAATAATATCTATTCTTCCATATCCAATTTAATTTGGTATATATTAAAGTTTTCTCATGTCACTTGAATATAAACCAAGAGCTGAAATCCTCAACGGAAGTATCTCTAAGTCAGGAAGGCTGTGTATATATTATTAGGAAAGTTGCACTGCACTGCTATCTAGATAGGTCCCACTTTATCCAAAAGGAAAAACGGGTAAGTCAAAATCATATTTTGGTAAAATCTCCAAGAGTTAAGCACTTGAAGAAGTGCAAAGGAAATATATCTGGAGTGAGTTGATACTTCTCTAACTAGCAGAAAACAGAAAACTGGGCATTTGTTAAATTTGTCATTGGGATGGCTACAGATTGGCCTGATGTGGGGAGGGGCTCTCCTATTGTTTCAGAAACCAGAAGGTCTACTCGAGACTGTATGACCAGAAGCAGTAGAGTGAGGTCTGTAGGGGTACCCAGTGGAGGGGTACGTCTACCCATTGCTAGCTTGTCTCCAGGGAATCTTTGATAAGATCATGGTGTGCGATGAATTTGAGAGTATCTTGGAAAGCAGATGGACAGAACCTAAATCTTGATGTGCTTGGAGCACAAAGTCCTAATGGAGTAAGGGGAAGATATGGTGGGCAGTATATAAAATTCTCCCAATAACCCTCACTCCTAGTTTTCATGTCCTTGTGTAATTCCCATCCATTGAGCATAAGACAGACATAGTGACTCGCTTCCAACAGTGAGAATGTGGAAGATGTTGGGAAGTCACTTCTGGGACAAAGTTTTAAAAATCTTTCTTTCTTCTTGCTGCCTCTCCCTGCTCTCTCAGGTGCTCTGATTTACAGAACCTAACTTCCATGTATTGAGCTGTCCCATTAGGGGACACGTGTCAAGGAACCATGGGAGTTCTCTGGATGACATTCTGTGTACATTTGAATCCTACCCACAGCCCCATGAGTGAGCTCGAATGTGGTTCTCTACTAATCAAACCTGAGATGCCCAAAGGCCTGGGCCGAAAACTTAGCTGCAACCTTCTGGGAGGCCTTCTGAAATGTTTAAATACATGCGAGTTACCAAATAACAAGTGAAAATCAATAGTTTCAAATATGTCAATTAATCACTTCAACAACAATGGAAAACAGCCAGTAAGTCTCCATCACATCACATAGAATGCCAAAGAAAGCAAGGCTAAGGTAATGAAAATAAGAAGTTATCCTTAGAGACAAATGAGAAAATGGAAAGAGCATCACATCCTTGGTATAGAAGATCTAAGGCTATATAGATTTCATGCTTAACACAATGGATTTACAGATGTTAAAATCACACAGTGAGGAGTTCCCATTGTGGCACAGTGGTTAACGAATCTGACTAGGAACCATGAGGTTGCGGGTTCGGTCCCTGCCCTTGCTCAGTGGGTTAACGATCCGGTGTTGCCGTGAGCTGTGGTGTACGTCGCAGACGCGGCTCGGATCCTGCGTTGCTGTGGCTCTGGCGTAGGCTGGTGGCTGCAGCTCCGATTCAACCCCTAGCCTGGGAACCTCCATATGCCGTGGAAGCAGCCCAAGAAATAGCAAAAAAAAAAAAAAAATCACACAGTGAGTGATTAAACAAAGAAAAGATAGTCGGAACTTTATGTTAAAGATCTTACAACTTGGAAGTAAGAAACAAGGAGTACAGTTGACCTTCCTCCTGAGGAGAGGAGAACATTCCAAGTATATTCATTTTTGTCTTTTCTTCTTCTGTCAATACTAGCAAGTCTCCAGAGACTAGGACCACGTGGGCCAATGGGCTAATAATAAGGTTTGAGCACTGAGCCCTAAGGACATATCATTATAAATAATTGGCCAGTGCCTCTAGCCTTTTAGTTTCCTAGTTCTAAAGATATGGCTCCATAGTTGTGTCCACATCCTTTGTAGAAACCTGCGTCAGAAGGTTCCAGCCTGAATCTGCCTTCCTACCAGGGGAAGGAACCCTGAGGGACCCTGAGACGTGATCATACACCAGGCAAGAGATGGGCAGTGACTCTGTGCTCCTTGGTCATGGTCCAAAAGAGATGCAGCCCAGCCCAGTAAGTGCTGAGGGATGAGAGTGACTGATGGAGGGATGGCTGGAAGCACGATTTCCTCCTTAAGAGGACAAACATGGCGGTTGGGTTAGATACATGAGGGGCAATAATATACAGCATTTTCAGTTAGAGCCTCTAAAGTTTATGTTCTTGGCTCTAGATGGAGTGTGAAAACTCATTCAGAGTTCCACATCCACTCTCACTGGTTCTGGCTCTGGCTGGCATCTCCCCAACTGTAGCAGCACAGGAATCTCTAAACATCCTCCTTAGCACTTCAAATGCTCATGAAAGCAATGATGAGGATGAGGATGAGGAAGGCATTAACCGTAACATCTTGCACTCTTGTTGAAAGCTCCCTAATGCCAAGCTCTGAAATATGTGTCTTCTGTCTCTTGTTTGATTTCATGTGCATAATCTCTCCCAGATTATAAGAGCACACATTGTTATCATTACTATATTAAGGGAAGGTTCATAGCATTTTATCTAATTTGTGCCAGGTCATGAGTAAGAAAGGTTGAAGCCAGTCATTCTGTGCAGACTGACTCTACACACAGGGCATCTGGGCAGTCTTCCCCCACCAACCCAAATGTCCTGTCACTTTCCTGTCACTTCCCTGTCTGGCCAGAGACTCGCTCTTCACTATTCTCTTCCTTTGGGAGTTTTCTGCAGGACACAGTGGAGGGAAGTATGTAGCACTTTCTCTTCCAACTGTAGGAAGGGTGGCTGAGATCACAGTCAAAGTCACAGAAAGAATGAAGAATAAATTAAGAAGGATGATTTGGAGTTCTATTGTGGCTCAGTGGGTTAAGGACCTAATGTCTCTGTGGAGATGTGGGTTCAATCCCTGGCCCCACTTGGTGTGTCAAGGATCTGGCATTGCTACAAGCAGCAGTGAATGTCACAGAGGCAGCTCAGATCTGGCACTGCTGTGGCTGTATCATAGGCAGGCAGCTGCAGCTCTGATTCGACCTCTGGCCCAGGAACTTCCATATGCCACAGATGCAGCAGTAAAAAGAAAAAAAATGATAATTTAAAGCAGATTTCTCCTTTGATTTTTTAAAATTAATTAATTAATTTTTTTCCACTGTACAGCATGGGGGCCAAAATACACTTACATGCATACATTTTTTTTCCACCCTTCGTCTGTTACAATATAAGTATCTAGAAATAGTTCTCAATGCTATTCAGCAGGATCTCATTGTAAATGCATTCCAAGTTGTATCTGATAACCCCAAACTCCCGATCCCTCCCACTCCCTCCCTCTCCCCCAGGTCGGCCACAAGTCTATTCTCCAGGTCCAAGATTTTCTTTTCTGTGGAAATGTTCATTTGTGCTGTATATTATATTCCCATGTGGCTCACAACATAACTACTTGGCATTGCTTCTCCTTTGATTTTGTTTCTGTTTTTCGTTTCAGCACTCTACTTTCTCCTCCATACTTTTATTCAGCATATTCAATCACATAAGGAGACATAAAATCAGAGCCTTAGGGTTGACTCCTACCTAGGAAACTGAAAAGAGTTTAAAAATGTACTTCAGGCACATAGGTGGTTAGATCTCAATATCTCTGCTTAAAACTTTCATAGTGTCTGGAAAGAGTGAGTTTTAGTGTAGGGGACTTTGAGACTGACAAGTTCATTTTGAATCCTGTTTGCTACACTTATGAGTGTATTTGAGGACAAGTTCTTAGTATACCTGAGCTTGAGATTGTCAACTGTGATTACTACTTGGTGATACAACTTCTGTGAATGAGGACAGAATAAATAATAGACGTCGTCTATGCTATCTATAACTGTGAGATGAATGTATACAAAACAATAAAATAAATTTTAGATATTTTGTCACTAATGATAATAAATTATCATTAAAAATAAATTATGAATAAATTAAGAATAAATTAATTTTAAAAAATCAAAGGAGAAATCTGCTTTAAGTGAGCAATATTTAGTGGTCCTGCTCAGCCACCAATCAGTGTTTCAGTGAGCCCTTCCCCCGCAGAGGTGACAGTAAGTGAATGACCATTGGCTCCTCCCTCTCCCTTTCCTCTGTGTAAAAGGAGCCTGAATTCTGACTGAGGCAAGGTGGTTTGTTGCCACACCACTCTACCATTTTCTCGGTCTGCTAGATCTCTGAATAAAGGCCCTATTCCTTGCTCCAACAACTCTCAGAATTTATTGGCCTGTCATGGGTTGAGCAGAGCGAACTTGGGTTGGGTACCAGTAAGTCTCATTTTCATGTCATTTGACTTAAATAACTGGTGACCTGATGTTATGTTTCTCCTACATCCCTGACAGGATATTTTCGTTTTTGTTTCTACAAATACCTTATTGATATATGAAGGGAAATGACTGAGGCTCATTTATTTATGATTCTCCAGAGCCTATAACCTGTTCACACAAGAATAAAAAAAATCCAGTTAAGTATTGAATAAAATCTCCCATTTTTTTCCATGGAAACAAAATGTGTGCAACTTAGGTTCTGCACAGTGAACCATTTATGCCAGTGTTTTCATCCTTTTCAGGACTGTTCCATTAAGACCAGAGATGATATAAAATTGTGCCTGAATATGTTTATGTCATGGGTTTTCTATGGTACCTGTTATTTCCATTTAATAACATCTTCAGCTTTCAATGATTGAAAAAGCATAACAGATTTTCATAAACATGGGGGAGCAATAGTCAAAAAGAAGTAGATGGTAGATCTTACTTAATACATGGGCTGAGGCTCATTTTAGGATTTCATATCATCTATGCTCCAGTGCCCTGAAACAAAACCGGAAAGGCTTCAGTCACTTTGCCATATAATCCTTAAAATGTCATTAAATATTTCAGGTTGTATTTCATTGCTAACCATGCCATGGCAATAATGATTGGAATTCTTTATAAAATATAAGCAAATATTCATCAAGTTCCAGGCTTCCTTTAGGTTCTGTACATAGTCTAAATGTGGCAGTAGACTCTCCACCTCCAAGAAGGAAGAGAAGCCCAGAGATGAGGAGAGATTTACACAGACTCCACATATGGGGAGTGAAAACCCGGGACTCAAACCATGGTCTGCTTATCCCTGCACCAGCTCTCAGTCACCTCCAGTGTAGCTAATAAGTTGATCTTTTCAAACCTACTTTGCTCTCTGATGTGAAATGAAGGTAAAAGAATTCACTACTCCTCTTCTGGTTCAGTGAGGCTACCTGTGTGAATTATGGGAATGAGGCAGCACTTTACAGGGGTCATGATGGGACTACCAATTGGATTGTGGGGTTTTCTATGAATACTCATGCATTTTTCAGTTTCTAAATCAAGGATTGAGAAGACTTTCTATGCAAGATGAAAATATCATGTGCAGATATCATGAAATGATCATCGCAAAACAGACATCAAGTGTATTTTCAAATGATAACAATACATAAAAGGAGATGCAATTGATAGAAAATGATTTTTTTTTTGTCTTTTGTTGTTGTTGTTGTTGTTGTTGCTATTTCTTGGGCCGCTCCCGCGGCATATGGAGGTTCCCAGGCTAGGGGTCGAATCAGAGCTGTAGCCACCGGCCTACTCCAGAGCCACAGCAACGCGGGATCCGAGCCGCGTCTGCAACCTACACCACAGCTCATGGCAAAATGATTTTTTTATTGGGACAAATATGGGCAATTAGAGTTCCCTAGTGGTGCAGTGTGTTAAGAATCTGGCATTGTCACTGCTGTGGCTTGGGTTGTTGCTGTAACATGGGTGAGGCTCCTGTCCTGGGAACTTTTGCATGACATGGAAGTGGCAAGAAAAAAAGAAAAAAAGGAAAAAAAACCAAACCAAATATAGACAGTTAACACTAGTAAAATAAAAATGCACTGATTTAGAAACTGAGCACCTAATCCCACTCACACATTCCATAAAAACTATCATTTGTATGATATGGAGAGAGATGCAAGAATTTTCATAGGATTGGTTTTAAGAAGAGAGTGACATAAACAATGATATTAATATAAATTATATAATGTAAAACAACTATTTTTAATATATGAATAAAATATATTGAATTATATATTATTGCATTTAAATATCTTTTTTTTTGTCTTTTTGCCATTTCTTGGGCCACTCCCACAGCATATGGGATGTTCCCAAGCTAGGGGTCTCATCAGAGCTGTAGCTGCCAGCCTACGCCAGAGCCACAGCAACGTGGGGTCTGAGCCGCGTCTGTGACCTACACCACAGCTCATGGCCACGCCAGATTGTTAACCCACTGGGCAAGGGCAGGGATCAAACCTGCAATCTCATGATTTCTAGTCGGATTCATTAACCACTGTGCCATGATGCCATGATGGAAGCTCCCTAAATATCTTTTAAATATACATTTACAATTCATGAAATTCTTATAAAATGTATATATATATAAATTTATCAACCAAATAAAATGATATATTCCCTTTTGTAATAATGCACATAAGTAAAATATTTCAGGTAGTGTGTACTTTACAAAGACCTAACCCCAGTGTTTTGGTAGATAAGTATATTTAGAGGCACCATAAACAGCATTGTGTTTCAGCAGGCTTTTTTTTTCCTTTGTCTTTTTAGGGCCGCACCTGAGATATATGGAAGTCCCTAGGCTAGAGGTTGAATAAAAGCTAGAGCTGTAGTTGCTGGCATATGTCACAGCCACAGAAATGTGGGCTCTGAGCCACATCTGCAGTCTTCAGGGCAGCTCATGCCAAAACAGATCCCTTAACCCAGGAGCAAGGCCAGGGATTGAACCTGCAACCTCATAGATATTTTTTGGGTTCATTACTGCTGAGCCACGATGGGAACTGCTAAGTAAGCTTTTAAGAAAGTGGGTTATGGATAACATAAATCAATATCAATGTGATGGAAACATTACAAGAAAGGAGATCCATCAACTTAATGGCATTGGTTGCTTCAGGGGGAGAAAGATGCAGAGAATTTGATGCTGAACCCAAGTTCTTGTACCTGACATGCAGTGAAGTCAAACAAACCAAAAGGACAGAGTTTGGAGGTGAGAAAAGTTTACTGCAGGGCAAAGAAAGGAGAACAACCAGTGACTCCAGCTGAAAAGTCACAAACTCCCCAGCGGGTTTAAAGGAACATTTTTATAGGCAAAATTGGGGTGGTGGGGACTGAAAGGTGTGTGACCTCCCTCTGATTGGTTTGTGATGAGGAAACATTCATCAATCTTCTAGTCGAACCAGTCTGGGACTGGAACTCAGCCTGAAATTAGTATCCTCCATCTGCTTGGGGGCCCTAGTTCTGTAGAAGAACTCAGAGCCAGGAATCAGATTGTTATGTACTTCACCCAAGTAGGAACCTGGCTCAGGCCACATTGCTGAACTACTGTTTCTTTCTTTTTATTTTATTTTTTACTTTTTTATTTTATTTTATTTTATTTTATTTTCCCACTGTACAGCAAGGGGATCAAGTTATCCTTACATGTAGACATTACATTTACATTTTTCCCCACCCTTTCTTCTGTTGCAGCATGAGTATCTAGACAAAGTTCTCAATGCTACTCAGCAGGATCTCTTGTAAATCTATTCTAAGTTGTGTCTGATAACCCCAAGCTCCTGATCCCTCCCACTCTCTCTCCCTCCCATCAGGCATCCACAAGTCTTTTCTCCAAGTCCATGATTTTCTTTTCTGAGGAGATGTTCATTTGTGCTGGATATTAGATTCCAGTTATAAGTGATACCATATGGTATTTGTCTTTGTCCTTCTGGCTCATTTCACTCAGGATGAGATTCTCTAGTTCCATCCATGTTGCTGCAAATGGCATTATGTCATTCTTTTTTATGGCTGAGTAGTATTCCATTGTGTATATATACCACTTCTTCCGAATCCAATCATCTGTCCGTGGACATTTGGGTTGTTTCCATGTCCTGGCTATTGTGAATAGGGCTGCAATGAACATGCGGGTGCATGTGTCTCTTTTAAGTAGAGTTTTGTCCGGATAGATGCCCAAGAGTGGGATTGCGGGGTCATATGGAAGTTCTATGTATAGATTTCTAAGGTATCTCCAAACGGTTCTCCATAGTGGCTGTACCAGTTGACATTCCCACCAACAGTGCAGGAGGGTTCCCTTTTCTCCACAGCCCCTCCAGCACCTGTTATTTGTGGACTTATTAATGATGGCCATTCTGGAGTGGTGTGAGGTGGTATCTCATGGTAGTTTTGTTTCTTTCTTTTTAATTAAAAAAATTTATTAGAGTACAGTCGATTTATAGTGTTGTGTCAATTTCTGCTGCGCAGCATAGTGATTCAGTCACATTTATATATACATTCTTTTTATCATATTATCCTCCATCATGGTCTATCCCAAGAGACTGGGTTTAGTTCCCTGTGCTGTACAGTAGGATCTCATTGCTTATCCATTCTAAATGTAATAGTTTACATCTACTAACCCCAAACTCCCCATCCAGCCCACTCCCTCCCTTTCCCCCATAGCAACCACATGTCTTTCTTTGTGATTCAAACAGTGACTGATTAGGGAAGTGAGGGAAAAAAGAAAGACACAATATGACTCAGGGACCTACTGCTTCTTTCTTGATGTCCTTATTCCCCTAATTAGTCACTGTCTTTGGATCTCAGGGACTGTCTAGGAGGCTGAAACATTTTCCCTACAAACAGGAAATGGAGGACACAGAAAGGCTTTTGTCCTTTGGAGGGTACCATAGGCTGCTCCTGGATTTCAGAATGGGATGGAGCTGAGGGGCCATAAAAGGCAAATTCTATCAGTAATATTTCAAATCTGTATAAAATGTGAGATCTGAAGCAAATGGTATTAAATGTTTATATTTAAAAAATAAGATTTGAAATGGATAAGCAATGGGGTTCTACTGCACAGCACAGGAACTATGTCTAATTTCTCGGGTTTGAACATGATGGAAGATAGTATAAAAAAAGAATGTGCATATATGTATGACTGGGTCACTTTGCTGAACAGTAGAAATTGAAGGAACATTGGGTTTTTTTTGTTTTTTGGTTTTTGTCTTTTTGCCTTTTCTAGGCTGCCCCGTGGCATATGGAGATTCCCAGGCTAGGGTCTAATCAGACCTGTAGCCACTGGCCTACACCAGAACCACAGCAATGAGGGATCTGAGCCGAGTCTGCAACCTACACCACAGCTCACAGCAATGCTGGATCCTTAACCCACTTAGCAAGGCCAGGGATTGAACCTGCAATCTCATAGTTCCTAGTCAGATTCATTAACCACTGCAGCAAGATGGGAACTCCATGAAAGAACATTCTAAATCAACTATAATAAAAAAAATTTAAATAAAATGTACATAAATTACATAGAACTTAAAAAAATAGGAGGTGAGTATTGATAAGAGCAATAAATAATATTAATGGAGCATTTTCTAAGTGTTGAGCAATATTTGAGAAGACATTTTTTTCTCAATCCCAGCTGCACATTTGGGTAACTAGGAAACTCATGTGTAGAGATCCAGATATTGGTTCTAGGCTGAGGCTGGGGTATTTGTGTATTTTAAAATAAGCACATGTAGGAGTTCCTGCTTTGGCACAATGAGGACAGTGTTGTCTGTGGAATGATGGGATGCAAGTCTGATCCCTGGCTGGCAAGGTGGGTTAAGGATGTGGTGTTGTTGCTGCAGTTATGGTATAAGTCACAACCGTGGCTTGGATTTGATGCCTGGCCTGTGAACACCATAAGCCACAGGGTGGCCAAAAAAGAAAAAAAAGCATATGTAAATTGACAAGACCTGCTCATCAACTCAGGTCCCAAAGTCAGCGGTGCTGCAGATTTAAGAAAGAAGAGACAAAGAAATAGAGTGAGGATCAGGGGGCTACTGCCTTTGAGAGGCAATAGCAACCCTCTGAGCCAAGTCATGATTTTTGCTATTTTCTACTTCCTTCTACATACAGAATCGTATGTGTCATTTACAATGTTACTGATCAAGGCTACAGATATGCAAGGCACAGACCCTTTGTAGTCATAGATGCTATAAATGATTAACCCTCCAGAGAAAGATTATATTGTTTATGCTTTAGGCTATTACGCCCTTTCCTTCAACTCCCTTAGGGTTCTGGTCATGAGAACAAGAATGTCAATGGCTTTCCATCAGCCACATCTGGAGTATTTGGCAACTTGCTTTCAAGCAGCCACTGGTAGATGGACATTTCCTGTCTCACTCCCTTTCCCCCAGGGGTCTAGGAAAGGCATATATATTTTGCAAGCCTAGATTAGCATCATTCTTCAAGCACCATCTAGTTTCTTTGATTCACTATGGTCTGTATACATGCATATCTGGCAAGCCTCCAACAGTAAATATAGTGATCAACCAGAACTAAAAACCAGTTGTCTAAGCAATATTAAGGATTTTTCAAACTCACGGTCCTCTAAGGTTGGATTAATTATGATAATTTCATAGTATAGAAACTACCCAGATGTGTTTATATTATTTATATTTAATGTCTTTTCAATTAAACCATAGAGCAACATGCCAAAATAATGAAATTGAATTACCTTCAGGTAGCAGAAGAGAATTGCAGTCCCTTTATTTGGAGGGATTGATGTAAAAACCTATTAGCTAAACATGAGAAGCCTGGGTCTTAGGCAGGCTGTTGGCCCTCCCCTGGTGTTAAAGCCCTCAACTGTAAGTAAGAGGGTTTATCATCACGAAAACAAGACAAGGTATATGAAGATGTATTCAACATCGCTAATATCAGGAATGCTGGACAAAACCTCAATCAAATATCACCTCATATCTATTGTGATGGCTATTAACAAAAATCCAAACAACAGCAAGTGTTGCTGAGGATGTGGAGAAAAGGGAACCTTAGTACTTGGTTGGTGGAAATGAATATTGGTACAGCCATTATGGAAAAGGGAATGGAGGTTCCTCAAAAATTAAAAACTGTTCTTAATTGAGGAGTTCCCATCATGGCTCAGCATAAACAAATATGACTAGTATCCATGAAGATGCATATTTGATCCCTGGCTTCTCTCAGTGGGTTAAGGATCTGGTGTTGCTGTGAGCTGTGTGTAGGTCACAGATGCAGCTCAGATCTGGCTTTGCTGTGTCCTTGGTGCAGGCCAGAGGCTACAGCTCTGATTTGACCCCTAGCCTGGGAACCTCCATATACCATGGGTGTGGCCCGAAAAAGCAAAAATAAAAAAGCAAAAAACAGGAGTTCCCGTCGTGGCGCAGTGGTTAACGAATCCGACTAGGAACCATGAGGTTGCGGGTTCAGTCCCTGCCCTTGCTCAGTGGGTTAATGATCCGGCGTTGCCGTGAACTGTGGTGTAGGTTGCAGACGCGGCTCGGATCCCGCGTTGTTCTGGCTCTGGCGTAGGCGGGTGGCTACAGCTCCGATTCAACCCCTAGCCTGGGAACCTCCATATGCCGCGGGAGCGGCCCAAGAAATAGCAACAACAACAAACAACAAAAAAGACAAAAAAAAAAGCAAAAAACAAAAACATTGCTATTGATTGAAATAGAGCTACTCTATCATCCAGCAATACCACTGCAGGGAAAATGTCCAAAGGAAAAGAAATCAGTACCTCAAAGAGATATCTGTACTCCCAGGTTCATTGTCATTATTCACAAGAGTAAGAATATGCAAACAACTGATCTATAGACCCAGGAATGGAGAAAGAAAATGTGCTGTGTACACAGAGACAATAGAATGTTAGACAATAGAATGTTAGACAATAGAATGCAGTAAAAAGAAGGAAATCCTGCCATTTGTGACAATATGAATGTAACTGGAGGACATTATGCTTATTAAAATAGATCAGGCATGGAAAGAAAAATACTATGTGATTTTTCCTTAGGGGTGGAACCTAAGAAAATCCAGTTCATAAAACCATCAATTAGAACTGTAGTTGTAAGGGGTAGGGTTGGGGGAAATGGAGAGTTGTTGGTCAAAGGGTATAGAATTTCTGTTATAAGTGAATGAGTTCTGATTGTCTAGCATACAGCATGTGTCTTTGTGTGAGAAATTATCATATTATCTAATTTAAAGAAATCTTCTTGTTGTATAACCCAAATTTGCAATTTTGTCCATCATACCTTAATAAACTGGATAAAAGGAAAACCAGTGAACTAATGTTATCAGGCCACTTCAGAAGAGAGTACAAAAACTAGCGTGGCCCCATGTGGGGGATGTTTTACTGAGATTGAATTGAGTTGCAACAAATAACTTCATCTAAAATAAAAAAACTCAGAGAGTGTTCCTTAAATGTCATTATTGCTTAATCATTGAGAGAAGCTCTGTTAACGATGCCATCTTCTTATTCATCAAGGCTGTATGATTATGTGCACTTAATGAAACGATGCTGGTTGATTTTTTAATTCCAGCAGAGCCAGAGTTATGAAGAATATATTAAATGACATTTAAAACACAACCCTGATATTTGAACAATCATTAATTTCATGAAAGGGGGAGGACAGAAAATAAAAAAATGACTCAACTCCTGAAGATAACTATCACAAAAAAATCTGATTACAAACATTCCAATTTAATTTAGAAGGCAGTTTACATAAATCCACATTTTACATAGTATTTACAAATATTGTAAATAAAGGAAATATCGAGAATGTATTTGAAAAATAAGTTTTATTTAACTGTTGTAATTAGTTCAATGTGGAACTTTATTTTATTCTTAGAGGGGAGAGTGCATTTCTTATTCTGTATTTTTTTCTAAATAAGTAGTCTATATTACCATGATCATGTATTTATATATTCCCTCTCTTCTGTTACTGTTTAGTAAAGTTTCTATAAAGTAAGTGTGTGTAGAAAAAGGCAAATAAATGAAAACCAGTAAGGAAAAATTCTAAGCAGATAGAAATCGTCACACTGAGAAATACTGCTACAGATCCTAGGGGATATGACCTTAGAAATGAACTGCTTGAATCTGAAATATGAACAAAGTGCTGCATGCCCATCTACTAATTTCCCTAATTTTGACCCTCTTTTCTCTAAAAAAAGGTGTCCAAACTATATAGACGTGGAAATCTAACAAGTGTCTCCAAATTCTTCCTCCTGGGAATCTCAGATGACCCAGAACTGCAGCCCTTCCTCTTTGTCCTGTTCCTGTCCATGTACCTGGTCACCATACTGGGGAACCTGCTCATCATCCTGGCTGTTGTCTCTGACTCCCACCTCCACACCCCCATGTACTTCTTCCTCTCCATCCTGTCCTTGGTTGACATGGGTTTCGTCTCCACCACTGTCCCCAAGA